>NW_008582415.1:8978-25758 GCF_000691845.1 Merops nubicus | reverse complement strand
CGGGGGCCAGGGCTAGCCGAAGTACCCGGGAAAGTTCATCTGCGCTTGCTGCTGCTCCTGCTAAGGGACCCGTGCTCGGGGCTGAGGCTGCCCGGGCGCCGGGCCCGCCGCGCTCCCTTACCTCGGTGCTGTCGGCGGCGTTCTCCGCCATTTTCCTCCTCAGGAGCAGGCAGCGAGAGGAGTGTTTCATTCCCATAAGAGCTAGCCAGGGGGTTGGGGCTCCGGGGCTGGTGTGCTGTGTTTTCAAAGGTTTCTAAACACTGGTGTGCGCCAAAGGAGGAGGAGGAATGGAGAAAAAAAAAGAAAAAAAGGAAAAGAAAAAAGAAAAAACGACAACCAAAACGGAAAACGGCAGTAAGTCGGTCGGCTTTGTCCTTGCTTTGTCGTCCACGGGAATGTTTGTCTCCTCTTAGCATCGAGAGCTCTTTGGGGACTTTCAAGTCCTGTTTCTTCTGTCTCCTCCACCTCCAGCGAGATCTTGGGATGGGCAGAGAGAGGCGGCACACGCTCTTCAGGTTAAGCTGAAAGGCTGTCAGGCTTTGAGTCCTCCCCTCCAGAGAAAGCAGTCGGGCTAAACAGGAAAGAAGCACCAGCTAAACTGAACTTGGGCGTGCAGTGACCTGCTGGGCATCTTTGTGTCCTGCGGCTACTCTTCCAGAGGCAGAGGGAGCCAGAGACAAAGCAACAGGACAAGGAAATCATAGCCCTTTATTTTCCTTCTTTGGGCTGCTTTCCTTCTCTCTAGGTCCTAGGAAACTTCCTTTAAAGACGGTCACAGAATTTGCCACCCTCTTTCTATGAATGTCTTCTGAAATAGGAATCCCTCCTCCTCCTCTTTGCCCCTTCCCTTCCTTCCCTCCCCCCTTCCCTCTCCCCACCTTCTTCCTACCCCGTCTGCTCTCGGGCAGAGCTTGGTGTTCCTCGCTGGGAATTGCATTCGCGCTGGCTTTCGTGGAAGAAAACATACCAAGCTCCCCCCATCCGTCGCCTACCAGCTCTCGCACTCACACGCACGCACACGCACTCACACGCACGCACACGCACATTGTCGCCCTCTCACACAGACATGCACTTTTGTTTTTCTCCCATCCCGCCTCTTCTTTTGAGTCAGCAACACTTTAATGTGCAAGGACGCTCGGCAACACATTTTTTCTTTACTTAACCCTCTGAGTTAAGTAGCAAAACTGCTTTCTTAATATATCTTCTCGTGTGCGTGCCTCTAGCTGCTGTTTCACTTGAAGTTTCTCAGCAGGGTCTCCACTCTGTCAGAGAGCCATGAACTGTGGAAGTAAAATCCTGATCTGGCTGCAGCTCCCTCCGTCTGAAAAGGGGGATGGTGTGGAGGGACAGGTCTTGCTGGGGAGGGAGAGGGCTGAAATTGTTTTCAACTTCTTTTTAGCCTTTTCCTAATGGCATATTCCTCTGTGGGAGTGCATTACTGCTTTCCCCACACATTTGCCTTGCTTTCACTCCTCCGGGTGCTTTCTAGCTCTGAGTTGTCAGCTGGGAGGATTACGTTTACCTCACTCGTGTTGCTGTGGGTAGGGGTTGGAGAGTGGGCGTGTTACATCATTAATCCTTCCAACTTCACTTTCTGCAGCTCCATCTCCAGCCCACTGTTATCACGTTTCTGTTTTGTTTCTGTACGGAGGAGGTGAGAAAATAATGCTAGTGTGCAGGGGTGTGTTGCTTGAAGGATTTCAAGGAACAGAACAGGGTTGCTCCTCTCTGAACAGTTGGAAGTAATTTCCTCTGGGGCTGCCAGTGGAGACCTGAGGAGGTTTGAAAGATTACTTTAGATGCACGTTTTAAGTACGTAGCCAGGTCACATTATGGTAGATCTAGGTTTTGAATTTTTGTCCCCTGCAGCCTATTTAAAAGTCTTTTAATTACAGTTTATCCTCAGCTGACCTCTGGAATACTGACACATCATAAAGTACTTCCAAAACAACAGGAGGTCCTGGGCACACATGAGGCTGAAATATTCCTGGGCACAGGGCAATGGAGATAGACAATGTGAATTAAAGAGCAGAGAGCAACATCTTTCTCCTACCACGTGAGGATGAGGAAGTGAGGCCAAGAAAATTAAACAAGCAAAATTCTTCCTTCTGTTTGAATGACCCTCACAATTTCTTCTTCAGTCACAGATCAGTAGGTATGCAACAGATTAGGGATTTGTGATAAATTACACAGAAGTAACAGCCCAGGGAAGCAGGTATGTGGTATGCTGAAATGCCAAGTGGCAGTGAGAGCAGGCCATGCAGGGCACAATGGCAGGGCACATAGGAAGAGGTTTCAGACTGTGAGAGTATGTTACAGACACATATGCCATACAGCTTGAGACTGGGCCCCTGTGAGATACTTTGCAGAGCAATTTGGTCATTCTGTTTTTCACAAGACTGGTTTCTTGCTACTCCTTGCAGCTCACATTCATTCTAACACCGTAGGTTCTTTCATTAGATCACACAACTGCTAATTTTCTCAATAATCATCCACACCTCCTTTGTTTACAAAGCAGAATTTTATTTCACACCGTCTAGGCGTGATGCTCAAATAATGGTAGAAGTGGAAGCATTTCCCATTTCCTCTTTTCTTTGGGGCATTCATAGAGTTCTCAAAGGTCTTAAAACCCTAAAAACATAAAAATTTGTCTAACCCTTGCAGATAGAATCTATTTTAGAGTATTATAAAGCTACCCTCACAGTCTTCGGCTATGGAACTCTTTCTCATTAAGTACTTTGATTTCTGAATGGAGGGACAAGGAAAAAAAAATCTGCAAGTAAAATTTACTCTCTCTGCAATCTTTGTCACAATGTTTTTCTCTACTGTGTCATGAATATCTGGTGGATAGTGAGTGCATGAAGTTTTAGTCAGCATGCATTTGGACTAACCTAGTAGGATTAGTGTATCTTCTGGATTTTAAGGTGATACACACAGCTAAACTTAGCTTAATTAAACCTTTTTAAATCAACCAGTGTTCTATGTAGAGGAAAAGAATTAGGTTTTTCAGAACTACTCTAAGTTATATTTTCCAGTTTTCTCTGACAGTTGGGTCTTTATTTCAGGTGCAGCTCAATCACTCTTTAGTCAGCTAAATGAGGCACCAGATTTCCAAGAGCACTCAGCAACTCGCAAAACTGGCAGGCAGAGATTTAATATATCCTTCCTTCTTCTGCTTCAGATACTGCCTGACTTGCCCTGGCACATATTCTTGTCCTCCTCCATCTCTTTGTCAGCACAGATAATATGTGACTGCTCATCCTTGAACGTGATGCCAATGCTTTTGCAGATACAAAGAAAACCTTCCAGTCTCATGATTTCCAGCATGATGATGGATATTTTGGTCCTGAACTCCTTTGGAAATCTGCCAGATGGTGTCCTCACTCATCCTGTTATGTTCTACACGTGATGATTGAGTGTTGCATGTAGCGATGGATAAATTTGGTAAGTGCTGAATCGTCTTGTGTTCTAGTCGTCCCTCAGGGATTAGACGGGCTAGAGGTGGCTGGGCTTATCTCTGGATAGCTGTGCCAGTTATTGCTGTGACTGTAGATCTGACACCCGGTGCATGAACAGCCTGCCTGCTATAGGTCTGCTCACAGTCAAAAGAAGCTGTCGGTTGCACAAATAACATGGTTTATTCATATGCAACATATACAGATCCGTTAAGACTGATGGTGATAGATGCACTAAGCTGCAGACTAGCTATATAGCTTTAAAATAGGATTGCAGTCACAAGCTTAATTTTCTGGGAAAGCACTCGGAGTAGCAGAGATTGTGAATCTTAACAAATGGCATCCCTTCTGGGGAGGGCAAGCAGGACAAACCTGCCAATCTGTCTCTACGAATTGGTGTAGAATTCTCATCCCTCAAGTTAGGTCCTAAATACTGACAATATTCATAACTTGTTCATTACTGTTGTGCAAAGTGTGGGGGTGGGACTGTGTCAAGCCGTTTTTCCTTGTGGTCAGCCTCTAGCAGTGGCACAGAACATTTATTTATAACTTTCTCAGTAACTTCTGCAAGAGGCAGATAACTGCTGCAGTGAGCAGAATGAGATATGCAGAGGAATGAGGCCAGACAGCCTTCACTCTGCTCCACGTTCCTCTCCAGTGCCATGCCAACATAGACCACCGGATCTCCACCCAGCTTCCATGGCTGTTGGAGTCACCTGATCTTCATCAGCAGTACTGAGCTTTGTCGTTTTCGGCCGGTGTGTGCTTCCCTTGAGGAAATGGCTTTGAAAACACACACCATTTTGTTCTAATCCATTTTATTCCAAAGGGAAAATTATTTGTTCTTCAGGACTTCTTTTAATCAGTCACGGGCAGAAGTTACTCCTTGCAGGAACCAATTAGCAGGATCAGTTAAGAGGCTGCCAGCACCATGTTTACAAACACGTGTGCCTGTGCACACAGGTACTAGGCCAGTCCTTCAGCTGAATGCAGGCCGCAGGGCAGGTTCCTGTGACACTGAAATACACAGCAACACTGAACTTGAGGAATATCAGCTTTCATAAACTGCTTAGGGGACAAATGCTACCCTCAGACACGTGAATACAAATCCTGCTGACATCTGTGGTTACCTAAGGGTGATACCTAAGGGGAACACGTCTTATGGGGAGCAGCTGAGGGACCTGGGGCTGTTTAGTCTGAAGAAGAGGAGGCTGAGGGGAGAGCTTATCACGCTCTACAACTACCTGAGAGGAGGTTATAGAGTGGTGGGCACCAGTCTCTTCTCACAAGTAACAAGTGATAGGGCAAAAGGAAATGGCCTCAAAATGGACCAGTGGAGGTTTAGGTTGGATATTAGGAAAAATTTCTTCACTGAAAGGATTATCAAGCACTGGAACAGGCTGCCCAGGGAAGTGGTTGAATCACCTTCCCTGGGTGTGTTTGTAAGTCACGTAGATACCGTGCTTAGGGACATGGTTTAGGAGTGGACTTGTCCATCTTATGTTAATGGTTGGACGTTATAATCTTAAGGCCTTTTTCCAACCTGAATGGATCTATGGCTCTATGTTTAGTTGGAGTTGGGGTTCTTTATAATTACATGAAGGGTACTTTAGAAGAATGGCAGAGCAAAACTCTTAGGATATTTGACACGATAAGTACTAGAAATATCTGGGATAAAAAAAAAACAAACCAAACCAAAACAAAACCACTAACCACTTTAACATTAAGCTTTGGTCCCATTTATTTTATGTGGCTAAGCATTTTTCCTATCCACACTCTTCTGAACTGAGGCTTATAAAAAACCAGTTTAAGGATATAGCCTTAATGTTCTCGTAACCTATCTGTAAGAGTTGGTCAGAAGAGGAATATTGTCTCCACCTTGTCATCAGAGACTTGGACAATCAGGTACCCTGAAACTTCGGGTGACACCTTGTCAAGAGCCTGCAGCGGCCTGCCTGAAATGCAGCTGCCGATCCCTGGGATGGAACGTGGTTCCTATGGGTACATGGTGCAGAGCCCGGGATGGAGCCGGAGCTGCACGGCATGAAGAGCACTGTGACTGTGCCATGAGGTGCTCTGGACTGTGCCATGGATTGTGCCGAACCGTTCCGCGTTACCTGGAGGAGCTGGATCTGCTCAATTCAACTGCCCAGCTATTGGTAAGGAAGATAGATATCTTGGCACTGACGAAGAAATCACAGACTAAGGTGAACTTTGCTCATTATAATATCATTATAATATGAACACACACCTCCTGGCCAAAAGCTACCCGCCTCTAAGGCAGACCATGCCTTGGACACTCCTCCTTCAGCATGCATGGTAGCCTCCTTCAAGACTGGCAGGAAGGAGGTGGAGACTGGCAGGAGTCCATGGGACAGAGGAGGAGCAAAGTGCATCACCTGGCATAAAAGATGGCTTCTTAGCAACCAAACTTGGGAAGCTTTCCCCACGGAGGAGCACAACACTCAGAAGGACCAGCGGGACGCCTTGGACCCATGGTGGGAGCTATTACTCTCTTTCCGCTTTTACTTTACCTTTCCTGTCACACCTTTACCTGTCACATGCTGCTTTAAGGGCAAACAGTAAAGTTTCACTGTTTGATTGAAGTAAAACTGCCTTTGAATTTTCTTTTGCACTTCGAGACCGCAGCAAACGAACCGTCACGCGTGCGCTGAGTTGAGCGGACCGTGACCCGATGCAAGAATGACATAACGGGTTAGTTAGTGAGGCACTAGTGAGCAGCAGATCCACTGATCACAAGGCAAATTAAATAAATCACCTTTGTCTTACTATCCACATACCAGTAACTTCAGAATGTAGATAAAAATAAAACTATGGACAGTGGGATGAAACATATGTTTAAAACTGGTTTTGTCATCTAACAAATTGCTATAGAATACTACAGAGAGTATCTATTAAAATATGGCTAATAGAGAGACTCCAATATGACTTTTAACTGTATCTTCTTTAGTTTCTTTCTGTAAAATATTTTAAAATTTGGGAGGTTGTTGTAGAATATTTTTGTTTCAAATATTTCCAAGTAAAAAAAAAAAGTAATCCTGTGACAGAATAAAAGAATCTGTCAATCTTACTAATTTATGTTTAGGAGTTTTTCTGTATTTTTGTGTTTTGTTTTTTTATACCAGATAGCAGTTGATACTCCATGTCGACATTTTAAAACTCGGGATTTGCATTTTCACAACTAGGTACACTCGTACCAATATATGTCAAGTAATGTCACTGTGTATTTACCCCAGGGAATAGCAGCAAATTGCTGTAGCTGCATTCAAGCACAGAAGTGATGACAAGTCAGTTTGCACCTTGAGAAGAGAACATCACATTCCCAAAAGCAATGAAAAATTAACTCTGCTCATCATGTGACACGCATTGCAAGGTAGTCCTGTACCATGCCAGACTGTCTTATTTGTATTAATTGCATCACTACACTGTTTTCCTTGGTTAAATCTAAGCAGTAGGATATGGTTGTAATTGCTAAATGTTGATGCAGCTCAGTTTCCACTCTCATCAGCCCTGCCCCTTCTCTTTAACACTTGCTTCATATTTTCTGCTCAGTGTCTGCATCTGCTCCTTTTCTTTCTCCAAGCTCCCCTTGTTAGACACAAAACCTCTATCAACTGCTTCAGTTTCTAGTCCAAGGGCAGATGAGTGTGGGTAGGCTGACCTTGAACAGAAACAAAGGATGAGCTACTTGATTCACAAATAAATGTTGATTTTAACAGTCAGTTGTAAATTTAAAAAAAAACAAAAGACTGGTCCCAGAACTGATCCCTGAGGGACACTGCCCATGACTGGTCACCAAGAGGGTTTAACTCCATTCCCCACAACTCTCTGGGCTCGGCCAGCCAGCCAGTTTTTAGCCCAGCCAAGGGCACACCTGTCTAGGGCATGAGCCACCAGCTTCTCCAGCAGGATGCTGTGAAACGGTGTCCAAGGGCTTCCTGAAGCGCAGGCAGACATCACCCACTGCTCTTCCCTCGTCCACTAGATGGGTCACTGATCACAGAAGGAGACCAGGTTGGTCAAACAGGACTTGCCCTTCATGAACCCGTGTTGGCTGGGCCTGATCCCCCTGTTGTCCTGCACTTGCTGCATGGTCACCCCCAAGATGAACCGTTCCATGATCTTCCCCAGTACCGAGGTCAGGCTGACAGGCCTGGAGTCCCCCAGATCCTCCTTCCTGCCCTTCTCCTAGATGGGTGGCACACTGGCCAGTCTGCAGTCATCTGGGACCTCCCCTGTTAACCAGGACTGCTGGTAAATGATGGAGAGAGGCTTGGCCAGCTCCTCCACCAGCTCCCTCAGCGCTCTCGGGGGGATCCCATCTGGCCCCATGGACTTGTGGGTGTCCAGCTGGCACAGCAGGTCGCTAACTGCTTCCTCCTGAACTATGGGGGGGGTTATTCTGATCTCCATCCCTGTCTTCTAACTCAGGGGACTAAATGCCATGAGGATAACTGGTACAACTATTACAGACTGAGGAAAGGAAGGCATTCAGTACCTCAGCCTTTTCCTCATCCTTGGTGGCACTGTTCCCCCCGAGAACATTCTTATCTTGACTTTTATAAAGCACGCAGGAGATTATCAGATTCTCAGCTCCTGAGACCCCTCAAGACCCCTCTATCACAAAGAATCATTAATGTCTTCAGGTATTTTAAACCCAACTAAATCCCAGTATAACTTCAGCATTATTGTAAATTTGCATCTTTGATTTCAAGATGAAATTTAAATTGTTGGTTCTGAAAGAAAAAACACAGCAACCCACAAAAACTCTCTTATTTTTATATGCTGACTAGCTATATATCTCTAAAATATGATTACAATCACAACTGCAGTCTCCCAGGGAAAGCAGTTGGCATAGCTGAGGCCATAAAAGGTGTCCCTTCTGGGGAGGTCAAGAAGAACAAACCCATTGATCTGTCCCTACGAATTGGTTGTTGAAGTCTCATTCCCCAGGTCGGGTCCAAATCAGGGCTAACATTTATACTTTATTATCCTCATATATTTTTGTTGTGCTTAAAAATATCTGAAACATGCCAGCTAAAATAAATGCTGGCCACTACTCTTTACTAGTGACACAAGAGACACAACAAAATCCAGGCCCAAGGGGAAAAGAAGACTACTGGGAGATGCTGAAAAACTATAGAAAGGCTATTGATGACTTCTGGTTTAAAACCAGAATATAGATAGCAAGTATATCTTGCATCCCTTCAGAAGCTGGACATCCTACATTCATACAGCATCAGGCAAACCCTGGATGGATTTCTTCCCCACTTCATGCTCCTCAGATTCCATCTGTCAAGAGCAATTCCTGCTTTTTGGTCCTTCAAGCTACTAAATATTTTCTTATAAGAAAACAACTGTATTCCTGAGAGAGATTCACATGAGAACTTCTTGCTGTACATTTAAAGGCATCGCCGTCCCGGTGGCATAGTAGCCAGCACCAAGTGGCAGCTGCCTGGAGGCTCCTCTGTTACAGCGAGAGGTCTGAGTTTATCCTGCGCCCAAAGAACCTGCAGTACAGCACAGTCCTGCAGGCCACACCGTGCCCTGGCACAGCACAGACCTGGGCCTGTCCAGGTAAGGTTACGTGGATCACTGGTTCCTCGGTGTGTAGCAGCCTCCCAGTCAGGATCATTATAGCAGGAAAATACATATTTTTCTGAGATATGAATTTAAAAAAATTAGAGATCTAGTCACCTGATGTTATCTACTACATTTGTCTCAGCAACTACAAATACAATTTTGACAGCTGAAATTAACATAATCACGTGTTCCTTGCCTTTCCCTCCTAGTCTTTACTTTTCATAACATTTCAAGAAGTCTGTGTTCTTCCATTCTGAAAGCTACCTCTGTTCTAACATCTGACTACCTAAAGTCATCCACAAGTGGTTATGCTTGGAAAAGAGAGATTTATTCCTTCTTCAAAGGCTGAAGCTTTCTCGGGAAGTGAGCTCGGCCATTTGGAGCTACTGCATTTCCTGCAGCTCCCAGCCCCGTGACAGGGTGTGCCCAGGGGGGCTGGGCTGGCCCCCCACCAGGCAGACTGCCCGGGCACGGCTCTCCCGGGTGGAGGGGCTGCCTCCCTGCCCAGCCTTACACCTCACTGTGAGCCATAAAAGCTTCGCTTCTGAATCCGCTTCTGAATTCTATGATTCTATGATTCACTTGTATTTTCTTCTCTTTGTTTGTCTAGTCTTAGCTATTTACTGAGTAGAATTGATGATGATATGTCTCACATAACTTCTGGCCTGATATGATTAAACAGGCCTTGAGATAGCTGGTTAAGCTTCCCGAGTAGATCACGGATAGCAGGAACTCAGACAGAACTTACCTGTCTCAAGGTAAGCGCCAAAGAATTGGTCTAAACTGACCCTCTTGTAGCGTTTCGAGACCAAGGATGGATGAGCTTATTTTATTACCATATATGGACAAAGGAAACCCAAAGCTCAACTAGCAGATAGTGTGAGGAAGACTATGGAACGACCACCGGAGGAAGGAATGACCCCCAGGTGACTGTGACGACCCCATGAGGACTGTGGTGGTGACAAAGGAACACAAGATGGCACCAAGAGACCGCAGCATGTCAAATGACAGCCGTGAACCCGGGCCCTAGAGAGGCGTGTGCCTGTGTGCTCAGACTGCAGGATAGGCGTGTTTATGTTAATTGTCCCGGGAAAATGCCATGGGAACTGCTCTGGAGCAATAGGGGAGGGGTGAGAGCACTTATGGTGGAAAATTTCCAGTGCTGCCCCACTGATGCCAACAAAGAACACCTGCTCAACAGTAAGAAGCCTTGCTGTTGAGTCTAATGTTTTCATTTCACAGGAAAGGGGCTAGCCCCAAATGCAGTTGCTGCGTCTCAGTATCCCCTAAAACCCTCAAACAGAGCCAGGAAATTTGGGTCTGCCAGCTTTGCATTAGGCTCCAGACTTCCTAACACATTCTGTTCTGCCGGGGCTTTGCCGGTTCACTGCGGAGCCCGGCGGGACAGTGGAAATGTCCAGGCCCTGCTCTCCCAGGAACGGGGCTGGCCCTGAATGCAGTTGCTGCTTCCGACTCTCCCTGACCCCCAGATTTCATAGCATATTCTGTTCTGTCAAGGCTGTACGCTTTCACTTTCAGATTTCACTTTCAGAGCTGTTTGGAAGTCTGGGGCCCGAAGCGGAGGTTATAGCAGCTACGGTGCCTGTCTCTGGGGCCTGCACAGCCAGTGCCTGCCAGCGGGGTTTGAGCAGCCACACTGCCTGTCACAGGGGCTAGGGCAGCTGCAGTGTTTGCTGTGATGCTGGGGTGTCCACACAGTACCACATCCACACCAAGCACTGGTAGCAGATAATGTTGTTCTTCTTAGTTGCTTAACCCTGAACAAAACCTGACCCACCTTCAGGAGACATAACGATGGGAACATGCAGGTTTGCACATCCCAAGGTCACACAAAATCTTCAAACGCTTTTCTAATTGGCCTGATGGAGATGGGGAAGATATGGGAAAATAATCCCCTTCATAAATTTGCTCCCCGAGAAGAAAAAGTAAAAAGTGTAATTACTACAGTTTCCAGGAGATGGCAGCCAAAATGTGGAGATGTCCTCCCCTTGCCTTGACTCCCCGGGGAGAGACGGGAGACATTGTAATTATTAATAACCTCGAGAATTACAGCACCCGAAGTATGAAGATGATGGAAATGCTGAATGCGAATAGCGGGTTATCCTCACACTCATGGTTACACAGCACGGCTGAATGATGCCCTTAACCAGGACCCCAGGGCTGATAACCAGCCCAAGGTGCTACATCCCACACATCTAATAACAACTCTAAAAGGAAATAAATCAACGTCGTAAACAGCAACTATCCAACCAATAAAAGGACTACTTATAACAACTTTGTTTTAACGCACTCTGATCAGATCCCTCATTATTTCAACCCCTCAAGCTCCACGCTGGGTTCCCAAAAGGACTGTCGTGGTTTGAACCCGTCTGGCAGCCAAACACCACACAGCTGCTCACTCATCCTCCCCCATCTCAGGGAGAGGAGGGAGAGAGATGGAAGGGGTAGACATAAGGAGACTTATAATTTGAGATAGAAACAATTTAATTATTTCAATAAAATAAAAATAATAACAGTAGTAGTACTAATAACAATATACAAATGAGTGATGCCCACTGCAATGGCTCAACAGCCACTGACTGAGGCCCAGGCTGTTCCTGGATACTTACCCCCGGGAGAAAATCCCCTAATTGCCATCCCAGAAGCGAGAAGAGCATGATGTGACATGATATGGAACATTCCACTGGCCCATTTTGGTTTGTTGTTCTGGATTTGCTCACTCCCAACTTCTAGTGCACCAACACACTTCCAGGGCATGGGAAGTTGAAAAGTCCTTGATTCCTTAGCAACAATTAAAAACATCAGTATTCTTCTCATACCCCATCCCATACTGAATCCAAAACACACCACTGTTATAGCTAATAAGAAATAGGCTGCTAAAAGAGGGGGAAAAAAAAAAAAAAAAAGAAGACCAGAAGACCTCTATCCCAGCCAAAATTAGGACATCTGTCTTTAATGAGAACATCTGATGAGTAACACACAGAGCAGTCACAGTTCACTCAGTCCTGGTGTAATTCTGAGCTTAATAATGCCCCTGGGATATGAGGATTAGCATGTGGTTTAGAGCTGATAGAAGAGCAAAAATTCCTCTGGCAGAAGAATTCAATGCTTTGGCATCATTTTAAGTTATCATAAACCCCAAAAATGTAGAATTCCTATATGGAGGAAAATCTGAGGAAAAAAAGTAAACCTGACCTAACAGCAACATTGTATCTCAAATCCAAACTTATAACTCAATTGTACTAATTATTTCAAAAGTCTTGAATTGAGATGTTTCAGCAGTGTCAGACATTCCTTCCACTCCTCCTCTAATCATCACTTTCTGTTTTCGGGCTTGAATGGATGAAGTTCAGGAGGAAGTGATCTGACAAACTGTAACAATATAACAATAAGGAGCGGAGTGTTCTGTTGAGACACGTTTCAGTGTCTGGTGGGATTACATACACGCACTTAGGTATTGCCAGCTCCGGTTCCAAATGCAAATCATGTGTGGGCTGAAGGTCACAATTTATGAGAAAGCTGATAAAAATCACAGTTACACTGGTTTTAATAGAACATATACCAACAGAAGGGGCTAAGAATTAAGAACTGTTTATCAAAAGCTACAAGGTGAGAATTTACATTTGAAAAAAAAAAGTATCTAGTTTCCTTCCGTTTTACAGACATCTAAACATTTCTTTTGACCTTATGTGGTGTGATGTGTGGGGGAAGGCCAGAAAGGATGTAACATGGGGTACTACTTCAATGAGTCCATTTTGATTGCAGATCTGAAAGCATCTTTTCAAAATGGCAAGTGAGGTGGTTTATGCACAAGTATCACCCAAGGAAAGAGTACATTTCACTTCACGAACTTCAGATACAGGTAAAAAATGGTCATCTTAATGTTACTTACTTTTCCTTTGCTAAGTGACGTGTTCTTAAAACTTTGATTCTTTCCTAAATCAAAGCATTCATGAGAAGCTGAAGTCACGTTGATAGCATTTTATAATATCCACCTCTCTTGATTGTATATCTGATTGGCAAATTCATGTTTACTAATAGAAGGAATACAATTATCAACTAGTAACAGAAGGAACAGAAGGAAATTTTTTTTTAGAAAAGTAAAAAATTACCTTTAAAATCTTATTCTAGATTTCAGTAATATGGCTGAAATGTGCTGTTTCTGAAACAATTAATGATTAGACATTGAAAATATTAATACAGACTACTGGAAACTCATTGGCAGTTACAAGGTACTGATGACACTGAATGGACGTCTCTCTCCTGCAGTACATTTATATTTTATCTTTTAATTTGATTAATTTTCTTAGACACTGGAAGTATTTTTAAATCATAAAATGATAGGTCCATCTTTTTCTTTGCTTTGCTTTGCTTTGCTTTTGCTTTTCTTTGACTTTCTTTGCTTTGCTTTGCTTTGCTTTTCTCCTTCCTTCCTGAAAGAATGTATCCTGAACATGCTAGCAGAGCAACATTTGTTCTGTACAGATAGGTTTTGTACATTTGTTCCTTGGGACACAGTGCTAGAATTATCTACATGAGTATGATGTCTTTGTCTTTCATGTGCTAACTCAGTTTGCCCCTCAGATTGTGTGATCTGCTCACCGTAGCAAAGCTGCACTGTCAGGACAATCCTTGTTACATCTGTACAAAATGTTTCAAATTTTGAGAGCATGTTCTTTGAGACCGTAATAGCCTTTTACATCTCATTTTTTTTTGTTTCCTCACCTGAGGATATGCTTCAAATTTCCAGTTATATTTTATAATTTTAAGTGCTTTGATACATTTCAGTTAATTATGCTTAGAAATTGCTGTTGCAAGTTACTCTGAGAACCCTGTAACCCAATAACTTCTGAAACTTGCCAATATGAGGTCCTTGGAAAGACAGTGTCTAAAAATTTTTGATGGCCACTTATGAAGCTAATTAAGTAACCAAATTAGTTTTCATGTGCTTTAGAGTGTGATGATAAAATGGTTTACCCTTCCATAATATTTTTGATTTTTTTTTTTAACTGCAATACCTATATTCTTGTCAATTCTGTGAATTTTGTATCCCTTTAGGTGTCCCAATAAATGCTTTAAATTAATAACATCCTAAAACAATGACTTCCACAGGCTGATTCTAATGTCTTGCATGAAGAAATACATTAAATCAGTCTTGAATTTGCCACCTATTAACAGCATGTGTCCTACTGAGATATAGTGAAAAAACATCGATCTAGAGAATTAGTATTTTTTGTGTGTTCTTACATGTATAGATTTCCATTATACATTCTTTTAATCTCTGTCTTCAATTTCTGCATGTTCTCCATTGCTTTCATAGTTGAAAGCACAAGTACAAGAAACTGTGGTCCTTATCTGCCTTACACTCTGAGCTGTTCTAACTCCTTGGCTGTTGCATGAGAAAGATGCTATGGTCAACACGACAGGGATTTGATAATGCTTGGTACTAAAAATGGTTTACATTTGACATTTTTTGTAAGTCTAAAGCAGATCCCAGCAGCTCTGTCACCCTTAGAAGGTTGCTTTTCTTCAGGCAAAAGCTTGGTGTTTGTCGTGCTACAGGGAGTTCAGAGCAATTAGGTTGTCTGTCACCAACCTTCCTGAAAAAGCTCAAGAAAGCAGTTACTGTCTTACTCCCTGCATATTTTACATTAGATCACTGATATAGCAGGACTTGGAAAGGCTAAAGTTGCTCCTGCAAAACAGGAATAGTAGCCTAGGCCAGCAATGAAAATGGGTTTCTTACTGCCCTGCATCTCAGCATTTTTTTTTGAGTTGCAGGCTTCAGTGTTTGTGCTCTGTTACCTGATTAGGTAGCTTTAAGTCGGGTCTGCTTCCCCATGTCACTGTGCCTGTCCCCTGGTTAGTCTGTACCCCGGTTCTCCTGTCCCTCCAGCCCCCTTTTGCTTTTTGGGGTGTTCGCATGTGGGAGGTAACACTTTTAACGTCCATGTTGCTGGACTTGTCCTCCATTTTGCACTGCTGAAGTTTCTGTTGGCTTCTCTTCCCCATGCCACTTCAGAGAAAAATCTGTTCTGTTTCTCTCTTAAGAAGAAACCTCATCATATTTCATACACCATCAGCCAGCATGTTTGATGTAAGTAGCTCCTGGGGAATGAGGCAAAACATGCAAAGCAGGCAATCTACAAGGAGGTGTGTTGCAGTTGATATAAAAATATAGCTTCTTCCTTCCTTCCTTCTGCTGACACAATACTGAAAGCTGCTGGGGTCAGCCAGGCATGTCCTGCTGCTCACCACTTTCCCTCTCCCTCCTACTCCCATTAATCTACTTATTTAATACCACAGGAGGGAGGGGAAACTGTGTCATAGGGCAGTTCACTACCTCATTACTCCTTCAGTCATCTTCCTACTCATACTTCTACCCGTGGGATTTTCTGATTGTACAGTATTGCTGATTTGGGCCAACAGTCCTGTAGACACCCTCTGGGCAATCAGACATCTTCAGGGTGTACCTTTAAGTCTGTGAATCTGAAAGCACAGTCTATAGTGATGTAGCTCAACGACATAATAGAGGTCAAGTACCTAAACATCACAGTTGCCTTCCTTGAGCTTTATATCTAGCAATGGCCACTGAGCTAAATAGCCAAAGGATGGACTGCTTCTGCAGTGCTAGTGAAACAGAGCTCCGCTGTTATGCAGATGGTCCGTGTAAGCATCCATACACAATAGCAGACAAGTGTAGGCAAGGCCTTACAAGATAAGGAGAGCAGTGCTTCGTTCTGGGTGTTAAAGCAAAGCAATCTCAGCAAACCCACCCTTTCTTTGGAAAATGAAAGGCTTCTGCTGAAAATCCTTTTGCAAATTCCTTCTCCAGCCCAGCCGCATCATTGTTACTGAACCTTCCCAGGTGATAAGCACTCCTGATAGTGCGGGGATGGAATCCTCCCCTCTGGAGGCTGGGAACGCAGGGAGTGTGCCGGTTGCCATGCAGCCCCATAGGTCTGTGGAGAGCCACCCTGACAACATTTTTTGTGCTCTCCTTTCATTGTAAAAATTTTGTAACACAAGGTGAAAATAGTTTTTTTTAATGGTTGCAGCCGTGAGTTTCACAATCGTGCTCGTAGTTACCAGGACATATGAGGGTTTCCTACTGACTGACCAAGAGATACCAGATGGGGAGGTTCCCAGCAGCCCCTGGTGTGTGTGCTGGTCTCTGCCAGGGTGCAGTTGAGAGCCTAACGTGAGACAGCTGTATAGAAGGTGCTGTAGTGCTCGCCACAGCCTCCCCGGAGAGCAAGAGAGAACCCTTTTGCAATGGAAAGGAGTGCCTCCCAGTAACAGAGCGGGCGTGGTTTACCTTGCCTGCCCGCGCTCTCTCGAGGCAGTGCCTGCAGTGCAGCCGTGTGTCGCGCCGCTCCGGCAGGGTTGTGCGGGGCAGTGTGAGCAGCCTGGAGGTGCTGGGGGCTCAGAGGGAACGGGTGCGTGCTCTGAGGCACGAGCATGGCACAAAGACTTCTTCCTGAGGTGTGTAAAGTACTCAGAAGAAGTTTAAGGATAGAAGAGCTTTTTTTTTTTTTTTTTCCAAAATAAATACTAAAAACATGTATCTGAGAACAAATATGATCTCGAAAGACCTTTACCTAGCCAGCGGCTGACAAACAGAAGTCAGGAGGAAGCACGACAAGTAACACTGGAGGCAGCCGCGGGGGGAGGACGCGGGATCCCGGCGTCTCACGCCC
>NW_008582415.1:0-8703 GCF_000691845.1 Merops nubicus | reverse complement strand
GAGGAGAGGAGAGGAGAGGAGAGGAGAGGAGAGGAGAGGGCCTCCTCTCTGACAAACGAGAGGTCATAAATCAGCAACCATTTACGAAGAGTATGAAAAATCTATTTTTAAGTCTTCTCGTCACCAAGTTTCTGTCTTCTGTCACTAAAAACGGGGGGTGGGGGGCAAGGGGGAGACACAGAAATCTGCTTTTGGACTAATTTGTCTGAGAATTAACTACAGTCAGACTTTCCTTTCCCCTTTTTGTAGAGAAAGTTAAATTAATGGTTTGTACTGAAAAACTATGCTCTGTCTGCAGTTGTGCTTACCAACTATTAATTAGCTCCTCATTTAAATACTTGGCAGAATGAACCTGAGGAAGAAAAATCTGTGGACAAAATGAAAATAGTATGTTTATATTTTGCATAATATTTTACATTTAGTGGCTTACTCTGAATTATTAGAAAGTATGTTTAATTCATGTGATTGCAGAATAGCTTGTCCCTGCTCTATGCACATGTGCAGTTTTTGTTCCATAGAAACTGTGCTCCTCTGTGAAAAAGGAAACAGTAGAAGTCAGGCAGGCTTCATACCCATGTACAAGATCTGAACTGACTAGGAAGAAAATGTTTATTGAGAAGTAAATAGAAAAAATATAGTGTGGCAAACAAAATTCATATTGACTGTGAGAAATAATATAGCATAAAACCAGATTCCAATCAAATTCAAAAATTTATTAAATGAACAAAAGGCAGCAAACAGCGCTGGGTGCACCGGGAGTCTCTGCTCCACCCAGACGCACACCCACAGTCCCTGTCCCGGCTTTTATTGTCCCTGTTAATACAGATCCAGTAACAGGTGGGTCTATGTAAGTTAATTCCAAAAACAGGCAGGTTTCTCTGAAGCATGTTCTTTTCTCCTCTTGGGGTCGCCTTCGCTCCCCCCTGGTGGTCGCTGGATGCAGTCAATAATCTTCCTGGGCTCCCGGTGTAACGACTTCAGGCTCCAGGGATGCGCTTTACAAACTCCCTTTTCTTTAACATTAATTGGCCATTAACAGATTCAGTGCAAGCCAGCACAACAGCCAAGGGACAGCAAACAAGAAACTAGAACTAATCACCCTGCTTTTTCTCTAGGCCCGTAGCTATACAAAAACAACAGAACCCCCCCTCACCATGGCGCCCCAATATGACTTTATTTTGACATGAATCAAGTGAACATATTTCACATTGATTAACTTCTGCTTAAAGACTGTTACATGTCATGACACGGTATACATGTGTGTGTAAGATATGGAATAATCAGAAAAAATAGAATTAATAGTAAAGCAGTGCAGTGTGTGATAGCCTATAGTCACCTATAGGGGTTTTTTTTCAGTTTTGTAAAATTTAATAGCTGAATAACATTTTTTTTTCCTGTGGAAAACTGCACAGCAGGGCAATTATTTGCTTGAAATCTTCTGGTCATTTCTTTTTGGCACATTCATTCAGCGCCATGCAAATCTTCTCAGAAAAAAAAAATCTCTTTTGCACGTTCTTGCTCTTCCTATTTTCTCAGAAAAGGCCTGATGCTGCAGGGCGCTGGATGCAAGGAGGTTGATCAGGTCTGACCTCGGGCAGGTTCTCTAATTGCAACACTTTTGGTCTCTGCAGGGGATCCAACCACCTACGCCGAGGTGAATGTGAAATGGCAATCGGACAGACCTGAGAGCACACCCCAGACCACACAGACAGGTACTGCAAAACTGCAGGACTCTTGGCATTTGCTCATTACATTTTACCCTCTTTGTATACCATCATAATTACATATTTACATATAGTGGAAGAGTTGCTTAGGGCCGATATTGATATGCTCCAGGCAAATTGAAAGAACTCCAAAACCTTTCTCAGCATCTGCTTTTCCCGGGGGTGCCTGAAGGCTGCTGGTGACAGTGTTTTCAGGGTCAGCAGGTAGAGTCACAGGCCTGGGCGCTGCCAAGGAATGTGAGAGGTCACATTTTTAGGCATCTTCTCAACACCTATGATGATAAAAACTAGGACCGGCCAGGAAAAGGGTCCTCCTGGCCCTGAAAATGTGATTTTATATTTAAAAGCATATGTGTACATGTTTCTATACATATATAAATATCTAAATATGTAAATATCCCAGCCTAGTGAGGTCCTCAGACTGTAACCCCTTACTTTTTTTCCAGGTGGGGGGGGAAGATGCAATAGCACATACCTTAAGAGCAGTTAAAAAAGATTTCAGGGCCTCGGGACGGTGGCTAAGGGAATGTGGAGCACAGGTTATTTTCCCTTCTGGCTGAAAGCAGCAACATTGGAATAAACAAAAAAATCCCATCTATCAATGCACGGCTCCAGGGCTGGTGCCACCACCACAATTTTGGTTTTTTTGATAATAGTAGAGCCTACATGGCACCTGAAATACTACTACCAAAGGGGAGAGACCTGTCTCCTGAGGGGAAGAGAATCCTCGCCCAGGAGATAGCAGGGCTGATTTACAGAGCTTTAAACTAGATGTGCAGGTGGGAGGGGGTGGTGATGCTAGGGTCATTAGCCATAGGCAACAAGACAACATGCCAGGGCTAGTGGAATGGGAGAACTACAGGATATCAGTCAAGGAACACCCTTGGATGTCCCTCTAAGATGACAACATGTCTGGCAGCCCAGCTGAAGGGCCTCTACACCAATGCACGCAGCCTGGGCAACAAGCAGAAGAAGCTGGAACCTGCCATGCTGCAGGAAGGCCAGGACATAGTGGCCATCACTGAAACTTGGTGGGATGAATCCTGTGAGTGGAGCATAGCTACCGATGGCTACAAACTGTTCAGGAGGGACAGGAGTGGAAGGAGGGGTGGCAGGGTTGCCTTCTATGTTAAGAAGTTGATGGACTGTGAAGAGCTGTCCCTTAAGAATAGACACGAGAAGGTCCAGAGCTCATGGGGAAGAATCAGGGATCGAGATAACAAAGGGAACCTTGTGGGTGGTGTCTACTACAGGCCACCTGATCAAGGAGAGCTTACCTGTTCAGGAGGGACAGGAGTGGAAGGAGGGGTGGCAGGGTTGCCTTCTATGTTAAGAAGTTGATGGACTGTGAAGAGCTGTCCCTTAAGAATAGACACGAGAAGGTCCAGAGCTCATGGGGAAGAATCAGGGATCGAGATAACAAAGGGAACCTTGTGGGTGGTGTCTACTACAGGCCACCTGATCAAGGAGAGCTTACTGATGAGGCCTTCCTACTCCAGCTACAAGAGACATCATGCTCACAGGCTCTCGGCCTACTGGGGGATTTCAACCACCCTGGTGTATGTTGGAAAAAGTACACAGCAAGCTGTAAGCAATCCAGGAGACTCCTGGAGTGCCTGGACAACAACTTCCTAAGGCAGGAAATAGACGTCCCTACCTGAAGGGATGCAACACTAGACCTGATGGTCACAAACGCTGGTAAGCTTATCAGGGACATCAAGATCAGCGGCAGGCTATTTGCTAATTTGCTGATGAAACTAAGCTGGGTGGTGCAGCTGACATGCCAGAGAGACAGGAGGCCACCCAGAGGGACCTTAACAGGCTGGAGAGGTGGGCTCAGGGAAACCTCATGAGGTTCAACAAGGCCAAGTGCAGTGTCCTGCACCTGGGGAGGGGCAACCAACATTACCAGTACAGGCTGGGAGAGGACATAGAGAACAGTCCTTTCGAAACAGACTTGGGGATACCAGTAACTGAGAAGCTGGACATGAGCCACCAACGTTCAGCAGCAGCCCAGAGGCCAATCCCATCCTAGACTGCATCAAAAGCAGCGTGGGCAGCAGATGGAGAGAGGGGATCCTGCACCTCTGCTCTGCCCTGTGAGACCTCCCCTGGAGTCTGTGTCCAGCTCTGAGCCCCCAACACCAGAAGGACGTGGAGCTGTTGGAGCCTGTCCAGAGGAGAGCCACAGAAATGCTGCAGGGCTGGAGCAGCTCTGCTGTGAGGACAGGCTGAGGAGTTGGGGCTGTTCAGCCTGGAGAAGAGGAGGCTCCGGGGGGACCTTAGAGCCACCTCCCAGTGCCTGAGAAGCCTTATCACTGCTAAAAGTTGGCAGTTTAACTGCTAATTTCAGATAAGGCAGTTAATTAGAAGAGCTCTAGGTGAAAAGTTAAAATCATTGAACAGAACAGCTCTGTTCTACCCCAAACCAGGACACTCAGAACAAATGCTGACTTGCTTCTGCTTGTGGTGAGACCCCTCTTCCTTGTCCCTTTGACAGTAACCTGCTTGAAGAACTCACACTGGCATTTCATCGTTGCCACGCTGTTCTTCACTGCGGTGCTCCTGCTCATCACAGTCATCTTCTTGGTGGTGAAATGTCGCCAAATCTGAGGCAGGTCCTGCCATCCTGCTGGCACACAGGGTAAGCCATTTCCAGCCATGTTGGTGTTTTCATGCAGTACTTTGCATTTATAAGAGGAGGTGCAAAGAAATGTCCCAAACCAAATGCTTGAAGTCACCATCACAAACTCACCCACCCCGGAATCCACAGCCACAGCAGTAACATCTAGGTTAATGGGCACATGAAGCAAACTCCATGGAGCACATCTGAATACCTGGCAGCTGTGGCAGGGCTGCCTCTCAGAGCAACTGGTGAGTTCTGATGCTCTTGCTCCAGGAAAATGCATCACTTAAACAGAGGTGTGTCCCAGCTCTGGAGTGGAATGCCCCACAAGCCTGACATGACATGAGACAAGGATAGGTCTGAGTGCAGCTGGAGGTGATTCTTACAGCCCCTATCCAGGCCAGGCCTGCTGGTGACCTGGAGAAGTGACAGGAGACAAGCCAGCTCTGTTGTTCAGCCTGGGATTTGAAAGAAACCAGGAGAGCCGTTGTCTGGCTCGGACTAAGAATGGCAGTGAACAGCCCTCCAGAGAAAACCTTCCCATCCACATCTAGTGCTTCTTGGGGAGCTACAAAGGGTGTTTAACCACTCTGGAAGCCATCGCTGGCCACATTAAAGACACCACGTCCCATCCTGTGCCAAAGTCAGTGCCCCTGTCACTGAGCAGCTTGCTAGTCCTACATGCCTGCCCACACCTCCATCCCGAGTCCTCAGGGCACACGACTGCCCTCGCTTTGCTCAGAAGACACTCACAGCAGGCTGAACTTCAGTGACAAACTCTACTTCTGTTTGCTTTTGTCTCTTTTCTTTCCAGATAACTCAGCACAGGAAGGCTCTGCTTCTTCAACAAAACAAGACATAATGCCCGTTTACTTTTACATTCTTTTTTTCTGAAGAGACCTTTATTGGAAGAAGACATCAGTCAGATCCCTCTTCATTTATGTTTTCCAAGACCTCCATTAAACCTCTAACCTCTCCATATATGGATATTTGGACAAAACATATATTACTACTTTTATTTAGAATTTGCTTAATCCTATAATGCTAGCAACGACCCAATGATATCAGTGTGTGTTCCAAGGCATGGACTTAAGCTGCTGCATCAAAAGGTGGATTTGAGTCTTGTCTAGAAAAGATAAATGATAAGGTGGATCAGTCTAAGACATCATTTTTAATTCACACTTGACTTGATTTTTTAATAATTTGCAGTATAGACAAGCTTTTCGATTCCACTTGTGCAAGTGCAAAAATTCATGAATGAAACAGGGAATGTGAATTGCTGCACTGAATTTTTTTAATAAGCCCAAGGTTGGATGTGATTTTTCTTGTCCTGACAGTCCTTAGTGGGATTTGTACAGAAGGGATATTGAAGGTACAAGAAACTGTACTTATTTAGTAGAGAAGTATCATTCTCATCCCCTCCATTGGCTTGGATAAAATTATTCTGTTCTAGTTGTCCAAAATAGCATCTCACAGTTGTTGTTTCTGTCTTGGGGCAGTAATTAATTTTGTATTTGTTTTGTTTTGGTTTTTCCCAAATGCTGTAGTTACATTAGATCCTCCACTGGAACTGAGCCACCTCAGGTTCAAATGGCTTTATTTGTAACTATCATTTTGCTGTTTCTTTTGATATTATTCTCAGTTCTCATGCATTACATTAGAACTTCTTTGGAGCAGAATGATATCAATGAATTGCAGACTCTGAGTAGGAGGGGTCTGCATAGCAAATTTTTCTAGAATTGTTCCCTGTATCTAAGCTTATCCATACTCAAGTCACACAGGATCACAGAATGTCTGGGCTGGAAGGGACCTCCAAAGCTCATCTAGTCCAACTAGATGACCTATAAGCAGGGACATCTCCAACTAGATCAAGCCACTCAGAGCTTCATCCAGACTGATCTTGAACGTCCCCAGGGATGGGGCCTCCACCACCTGTCTGGGCAACCTATTCCAGGGATCTGCCAGCCTCATATTGAACTTTTTCCTAATGTCTAACCCAAATCTCCCCTTTTCTAGCTTAAAGCCATTCTCCCTCGTCCTGTCCCTCCAAACCCTTGTGAACAGTCCCTCCCCTGCTCTCCTGTAGCCCCTCTCAGGCACTGGGAGGTGGCTCTAAGGTCCCCCCGGAGCCTCCTCTTCTCCAGGCTTGTTTCTGTGGCTCTCCTCTGGACTCACTCCAACAGCTCCACGTCCTTCTGGTGCTGGGGGCTCAGAGCTGGACACAGACTCCAGGGGAGGTCTCACAGGGCAGAGCAGAGGTGCAGGATCCCCTCTCTCCATCTGCTGCCCACGCTGCTTTTGATGCAGTCCAGGATGGGATTGGCCTCTGGGCTGCCATGGCACATGGGGCTCATGTCCAGCTTCTCAATGACTGGCACCCCCAAGTCTTTTTCAAAAGGACTGTTCTCTATGTCCTCTCCCAGCCTGCATTGGTAATGTTGGTTGCCTTGGCCCCAAGTCATGTTGTTACTGTTGATAGTGTACCCTATTTTTATAGTATATGCACCAGAAATCAATAAATAGATTTAGTAAAGCAATTGACATGCTGGAGTCTGTTCTTTTGTTAGTCAGACTAGATTAAAAGCAACATTTAGCATTTGTATAACTGTAACACCTTTGAGCTGTTGTCATGAAGGAGGATGCTGCTCTGGTAAGTATTGTCTAAAGATGATATTTCTACCCCACAGAGTGAAGCACCAAATGAATAGAAGAAAACTGTTATGTTTTTCTTGAGAACATCCTTTTATTTGCCAAGTGCTCTGGGATAAATCCAGGTCTTCAAATACCAAGGAGAAAGAAATGTTTAAAACACAGAGATAACAAAAAGAAAAGGTGGCAGGTGACATATTGACCTGAAACAGACCTGCATGTTGCTGTCATTCTCTAATCTGATCTGACTGTAGCCAGGAGATTCTTAGGATAGTTGTCTCTCGCATCAGACTCTCAGATAATCCCTACCACCAAATGAAGTTGCCAGTCCAAATTAATTAGCTCCAGCTTTCTTTAGAACAAGAAAATACCCACAGTCTTTGAGAGCTAAAGTGAGTTTGCACATATAACGTGTTTAATAATGCTACATTATTGAGAAGGGACACACAGCAGCAGTCTTTGCTTCCTGGCACACAGGCCCTACCAAGTAGAAGGTCTTCATTTCAGAACAAGGAGCTGAACTGGACACACCCACCCAGATGCTATGTATGCAAACACAGCAAAGGGAAAGGCATTTCAAGACCAATTAGAAATCATCACTGATTCCTAATTTCTAAGCTGGACAGGGACTCATGCAGATAGCCAAGTTTCCAGCTGCTGCTGCAGGCTGCTCTCTGGGAATTTCAGTGCCATGTCCTAGAGCCAGGGGCAGCCAGTCCACTGTGTGGACAGCCTGGTAAGAAGCACCCATGTACCTCCTCACAGCTCTGAAGGGGAAAAGTACTGTCATTAAAATTAGAACAGCAGGTTCTTGCAGATCCCTGCAGAGCTCTACTCACTTCTTGGCCAGTGGAACACAGCAGCTGATCAGCCCTGTGCTTCATCAGCCTAGTGGTTCTCACGTACAGCTTGTGATGGTTTCTCTTTCTTACAGTACTAAGGATATGGGCAAAGAAAATGACACTGTCTTTGCATCACTTTCATGTACACACACTCCTGCTCTCAAACATAAAGGCAAAATCCTTCTTAGACACATTTTGAAAGAAAAATGCTCTGTTACTGAATTGTTAAAACCAGGTTGCCTGGTCATTTGTTATATATATGACATTATTCATATTATACATGAGATCTAAAAAATCACGTGACTGCAAATCCAACAGGAGGGAGTTCTCTCTCTCCTTTGTTTCTTGCCCCTTTCCCTGAAGTTTCCCCAGTTCCTTATATTACATTCTCTCTCCCTCTGGCTTCAGACACCTTCTGGAGCTATGAGTGACACTCATTTCTGCTGTTCTGGCTTGTCTTTTTTTTCCCTGGCCTTTAAGCCATTGTCTCAGCCCAGGCTGATAAACATCATCCCTTTTATTAGTGGAAACAGGAATGCATATGTAAAGACTGAAGGAGATAATTAAAAGAATGAAAACAAGCCATTTAAAGGATGGACTTGGTGAAATTGCAAAGGCCACAGAAAAATATTTTATGACCTTGATTAAGGCAAATATAAGAAAGTGAAGATAACAACTAAAATCCTAAACTAGAGGTTTAAAACCATTTAATTCAGAAAGTCAGCACATTCTTCTTAAAAGCTGCAGTGTGGGAATTAGGAGGGACAGGAGGTCATCTGAAGAAGGAGGCACTATCATTCATCATTATATTATAGAGGCCAATATATTATTATAGAGGTCAATTGTGTACTGGGCTGCATCA
>NW_008582414.1:0-4334 GCF_000691845.1 Merops nubicus | reverse complement strand
CTAAAACACCTCTCCCCACCTTTCTTCTCTCCCTTGAAGCATTTGGGCTGTTGCTTTCCCCTCCCACTTGCCTCTGCCACCACCAGCACCCTGAGGGGCAGCTCCCCAGCCTTCAGCCCACCCTACCTGAGCACAGCAGCCCCTTTGCCCAGGTCATATCTGTACTCCAGGTAGCCATCGTGCAAGGCCAGAGAGACAAAGTCCCCTTTGCCATCCGTCTTCTGGCCGTTGTAGAAGATCATGCCACTGGGGTTCTTGGCCAGGAACACCACTTCCATGGACATTTTGTCCCTGAGGAGAGAAGGATTATGGATACCCTCCCATCGGGTTGCCCACACGCCCTCTTCCTCGTGTGCCAAGCCCTTGGCAGTTCTCTGCTTGCCTGGGGCTATGGGTATGGCAGAGATGCCACCCTTGTAAGGCACTCTTGATGAGACACCTCTAGGATGCTGCTCCATGGTGCCTGTTTCCCCCAGCTTGCCTCAACACCAAGCAGCCAGGATGTGGTGCTGGCTCAGTCTGGCTGTAGAGGTTCTGGAGGTGCCAGTCTGGATAAAACCTCTACAGGAGGTGCCAGGAAGAGCTCTAGGGAGAGCCAGTGTGTGACAGGCAAGGCTCAGAGCCTGAACCAGCCACGATGTGCTCTCCTGCCCCTCTGCCACCCCCTGGCACTTACTGCAGGTCAGGCACGAAGGTCTGCAGCCCACTCAGCTCCAGGTAGGAGAAGCCATTGAACTCTGGGAGGAAGGGCATGGTGTGGTCCTGCTCCGTCACTGGGCACAAACGAGGGAATGGTGAGGAAGAGGAGGCAGAGCAGCTTCAACTAGTGCCCCAGAGCCACAGCAGCCAAAGCCACCCAGCCCCTCAGGCTGGGGAAATCAGCCCCTTCAGTCCCAGCCCCTTCCCTAGACCTACTCCTGTCCCACCTAGCTGGCAGAAGTCTCCTTCCCGGCCCATGGGACAGGCACACATGGCACCTCCCTCTGGCAGCACCAGGCAGGTGGCTGAGACGTGGCAGGGAGAAGGGTCACAGGGGTTCCTCTCGTCAGCACATGTTGGGCCTGCAGGAGAAAAGGCAGCTTGTCACCTCAGCTTGTCACCTCAGCTTGTCACCTCAGCATCCAAACCAGCAGCCATCGGGCAGGGTTGGGCTGGAGAGCAACATCTCTGATGTCTCCTGATGCCCTGCCAGCCTTTTCCTCCTCTCTCAAGTTGAGTTCATGACCCAAGAAGCCCCCTGGCAGCAGACCCCATCAATGGCAGATGACACCCATGCCAAACTATGCCCCTAAAACACAAGGGGAAAACCCTTCTGTGCATGAGAACCCACAGAACTTCTGTTTTAGCACTTCTGACCCTTGTCTCAGGTGCCGATGAGCAGCTCTACGTTCTCCACGTGACACTGTCCCCCCCAACACGGGTCCCAGAGCCCCCCCAGTACCTGTGTAGGTGTGGAGACACTCGCAGTGGAACATCTCGGCCTCCTTGGCGTGGCAGATGCCCCCGTGGTGGCATCCCTCCCCCCCCCCCCTGCCGTAGAGGACGTCGCTGCCCTTCTCCCTCAGGTCGTAGAGCTGGTTGTTGACATCCAGGAGGCGGATGCAGCCCCTCAACCCTGCCGTGGCCGCCGTCCTCTCTGCCACCCTGAGGGGACACGGGTCAATGTGGCATCCCCCCCAGGGCAAAAAAAACCACAAGAGACCTTCCAAGCGTCTGGGTCAGGCTGGTGAGGGGTGAGCCACCACCTCAACCAAGGGTGCTCTGCCTGCAGCAGTGGCAGGGAGAATCAGAGAATGGGTTTGGTTGGGAGAGACCTTGGAGATCATCAAGTCAAACTGTTGGCTCAGTGCTGCCGGGTCCCCACTGCCCCGTGTCCCTCAGCACCACATCTCCATGGCTTGGAGACCCCTCCAGAGATGAGGACTCCACCACTGCCCTGGGCAGCCTGGGCTGCCTTGACATCCATTTGGGGAAGAAATTTTTCATAATATATAACCTAGACCTCCCCTGGAACACAATCTGAGGCACTTTCCTCTTCTCTTATCACTTGTTCCCTGGGAGCAGAGCCCGACCCCCACCTGGCTCCAGCTTCCTGTCAGGAGCTGTGCAGAGCCAGAAGGTCTCCCCTGAGCCTCCTTTGCTCCAGGCAAAGGTGAGCTGCTCCTCCTCCCCCTTGAGCAGCTCTAGACCCTTCCCCAGCTTCACTGCCCTTCTTCGGACTCTCCCCAGCCCCTCAATCCCCTTCTTGGAGCCCAGAAGGAGCAGCAGACACCGGGGCAGTGCAGTGGTGCACCCCCCTCACTCACACAGCCATCTGGTCCTCGGGGGCACCCCCAATGAAGAGGTCAGTGTCCAGGTTGAGCCCATCAGTGCCTGGGGGGCTCTCCCCACTCACGTGGGGCTCCCCATCCACAGCCAGCACCCCGCTGCGCCGGTTCCTGTTCACCACCACCTGGTGCCACTTCCCCGGCTCCACACGGACCTTGCTGGTGATGATCCCCGTGCCAGAGCCCGTGTTGAACCTGCAGCAGAAGAGGAGGAGGGTCTGAGTCTGTGCCAACCCCTGTGGGAAAGGTGGGGTGCATGGCACAGGGGCTACTGCACCCCAGGGAGGAGCTGGGAGCACTCAGGAGCCCCCCCAACCTCCCTGCCCACCCCTGGAGCGTGCATCAGGAACATCAGGACTGACTGAGAGCACATCTGGGCTTGGCCACCTCCAGAGGTGTGCCCTCCACCTCGCCTCTTTCCAGAGCTGTGTGTTTGGGACTGGAAAAACCAGGACTCCACAAATTTCTGGGTTTTTTTTCCTCCCTTCCTTCTTCCCTTGCATTTCTTTTGCCAGGACAAAAACAGCACCAAAAAAAAAAGACCTCTTCCTTGCTCCAAAAAAATCATCATCCTCCCCCACCTTTTAGCTTCTCAAAATTCAAAGTGAAGTAAGTTTAATTTTGTTGAACAGAGGGAACGAGTCCCTTTAGTGTTCATATTGCCTTGGCAAGGAGCTCCTGCTCTTCTCATCCCCTTGATGCCACTGTTCCTAAATACCCATTTGATGCCTGCAACCTCAAGCCCAACCTCCTCTTGGTGTCTATTCTTCCTGAGATCACAGACTTCAGGACCATCACGGCTGCTCCTCTTCCTCCACCCCACCCAGGGCTGAGAGGGATGGGTGCCCACCTGAGCTCCACGAAGCCTCCAAGCAGTGCCAGGGAGATGAAGTCCTTGCCCCTGTTCTGCCCGTTGTAGAGCAGCAGCCCACTGAGCTCCAGGGCCCTGAACTCCACGGCGATGCGCACCGTGTGGTACGCCTTCAGCATCTTGAAGGCCAGGTAGGACTTGCCACCAAAGCTGGGGATGAAGTACCTGATGGCTGCAAGAGCCAAGGGAGGGGAGAGAAAGGATGAGGGGATGAAGCAGAGGAGGGGAGAGAAGGATGGAGAGCAGACAAGGGCTTGATGTGAGCCTGGGAATGTTTTCCTACCTGCACAAACTCTTGGGGAGTGCCAGAAAGAAGCTCTGGTGCAATCATCCCATCACTGCCTCCCAGACACTGGCTGCAGCCAGGTCCCCTCGTGATGGCCTGAGCCCAGAGATTGCTCCCAGGCTTCACAGTTCTGTACTACTGCTCCCCCAGGACTTAGCTTCAGCAGGGTCCCAGTCAGCTCCCCCCAGGGAAGGACCAGTGCTGCTGGTGCTGTCCCTGCCCATGCTCTCAGCTGGGCTCTGCTCCACACCCAGCTCCTCCTAACTCAGCTTCCCTGCTCCTTAGATAATTCTCATCTGTCCTCCCAGAACCCCACATGACAGATTTACACTCATCACTCCAGCTTTATGTATTGAAGCTGAGTCTTTCCAAGGGATCTGGATGGCCAAGCCCTATTAAAATGAACAGAGCTGGACACCCACATGCAGTAGGAGCTTTGAGTGCTCCAGCTTGGAGCCTTAGGGACAAAGCTTTTCAGGAATAAGCACTAAGAACCACCCAGAGCTCCAACCTGACACCAGCTGCCCATGGGAGCTCACAGTGAGCAACAGCAGCTCTGGTTAAGCACCCTGCCCAGGCTGCAGCTCTTCTCTGAGCCCTGGGAAATAGAGCCTGGATGACCAGCACACTTCTCCTGGTCTTCCAGAGGTCAGTTAGTACCTGTCAGAAGTGGAGCCAGGAAGAAATTGCTCCTGGCATGTTCCTACCCTGCAGCCTTGAGGTGCTTGCCTCTTAAAACGTCCACCTACAACCTCTTCTTGGCAGAACTAAGAACCTCCTGTGGCCAGAAATGCCAGTGGTCTCCTGGGGTGAATTGAGGAGACTGTGGCCAGCAGGTTGAGGGAGGTTC
>NW_008582413.1:120454-124644 GCF_000691845.1 Merops nubicus | reverse complement strand
GGCTGGTCTTTGTTCGGTCCTGATCGGGAAGGGGTCCGGGAGAAGATGCGGCTGCTTGGAGGTCAAGTTCTTCCTGCCTTTGTCTTTGTCTCATTGTCGCGAGTTTTTGTTCTTTGCGTCTCTCGCGGCAATATCGGACTGAAGATCCGGAGTAGCGTTTTGTGTGCGGAGGGTCTCTCCGGCTCTCCCTAGGCTTAAGTCCCAAAGGTAAAGTTTTGCGAAGTGCAGTGAAAGTGAAAATTCCTCACATAGGGGCTATTCTTTTTAACATTGTGAAGTATTTTATACGAAATGCTTGAAATTTGTTTCCCCATTCCATGTACCACACTACAGGCATGTGAGTTTTATGAATGAAATCAACACTGAAAAGTTTGCACATGTAACTTTCACTTACGATCTCTTCTTTCTGTTTCATTTTAGTTTTTCTGGCTCTCCCTCAATGTATGGTTCTTCTGGAAAACCTTCCTGCTCTACTTTCAAGGGCTGCAGTACTATTATTTGCATCAGATGTTAGGGGTGAGTGACCCGGACGTTACTTTTTGCCCTGGAAATTGGGATGCTGGGAGATGGGAAAGAAGCAAAATGCAATTGCTAATCAAGGATGACACAGACTGCTCGTTAACTCTGCCGAGTGGGGAAACATTAAGTAGGACATTACTGGGATACTGTTGATAGTTGTTTAGGAATAGAACGTGAACAGTGTTGAGAAGAAGAGCCAGTCAAGTGTGGGACAGTTATCCTTCCCCCTCCTCTCCCCCCTCCCGGTGTTCCCAGCTGCAGACAGGCTTACAGGAACATAAACATGCTCAACATATCACTGAAGCTCGACTTTTTTCTATCAAAACTTTAGCCAAGTTTATGGGCTCGTGCTAGCAAATTCTAATTCAATTGTTGTGATACACACTTGCTGAAGGAATTCTTTTGGTAAGTCTTAGTTCTTTTCAGTCTTTCTCATCCTCATAGATTTTCCATTCTGTGTAAATCACTGTAATTTATGTCATTTTGGTTTCATTTTCTAATAGCAAATTCCTGGTATCTGAATAGTTTGAAGAAGATCTGCCTATTTTGATTTAGCAAGGGTAACATCCACCACCACCAGAAGAACCCAAAAAGATAATCTGGGGAAGTGAGATACCAGTCTGCCTTGTGACATTATCCACAGCTATGCCATTAGGGTTGTTTGGAATGACTTGTATCAAGAGGGAGAGATTAAGGGTTAACAGCTTTCTGGAAAATGCTCAAGGGTTACTCAGAATTTGAGAGTTCAGGAAAAAAGTGGATGAATAACATGATGCTTTGTTACACTATGTCATACTGAGGAGTAGATTTCAGTGAAAAGTTGACATGAGGTTAAAGCACAGATGATGCATATCCTAACCTGATGTAGAGCTTCTGGGTTTTATCTTTGGAGATCCAGGATGTATTTTTCCATATGGTTGATATCATGGCCATAGCTATCCAGTTCCATAACCTTTTGTGAACTTGCTTGAAAGTAAGTTGACATGATACACTTTTCTCTTTTTTTTTTCTTTTCCTTTTCTTCTTATGACTGACTCAGATGTGTTGAAGAAATGAATCATAGCATAGGTAGTGCAAAAAGAAGGGAATGAAAATACTTAAATCCTTCATGATGATGACTTTCTTGACAGAAAAGGCATGAAAAAGTGTTTAAATTTACCATAAGCTCTAATGGCTTTGCAGCCCAGTGCATTCATTTGAAAATGTGCTTGTTCCTGGCAGAGCAAGTGGATTCTTTATAAAGCAAATGTTCTTGGGTCAACATACTGGGCCAGTTTGTCAGCTGGTATCAATCAGCAATGTTCCCCTCAGTACCAAAGACTCATCTGCCTTGTACCAGCTCATTGTCTGGTCTTTTATTGATTTTCTTATACTTCAAAATGAAAGATACATACAAAGTAACATAATGTGTGCTCAGAACCTGTGAGATGATTCAAGCAGCAGATTCCTTGTCTTGGTCAAGAGGTGAGGACAAGGAGGCCACGTGTTTGAGTTTGTCTAACTGTGTCTGCAGCTGTGGGAAAAGGTACCAAAGAAGTTTAAAGGCTTTCTAAATGAGGAGGAAAGTGAATAGCTAAGCCTAAAAGATACTTTTGGTATCTTCTTCTATATTATGAAACTAATTTAAAATTTTTGAAAATATTGAAGACTGTAAAACATTCTTGCAATTCCCTTTTTACACTTTGTCTAAGACCATCCTTAGACCCCCAAATTACTTTTCTCCTTTTTTTTCAATATATTTGTATATGCATATAAATTACACACATTATTTTTGAAGGATAGGGAAAACTTAACCCAATTTTGGTCTCTTTAGGAAATGGAGTAAGCATACCCATGCTAGAGCTGCTGTTACCATCCATGGAAATTTGTGTTCCTCTTCTTTTTCTATGGGCCTGTGGCCCATCTGTATGACCAGTCTCCTCTCTCTTGCATACATGGGTGCATGGCTTGCAGTGCCTTTGTGTAATTTCTTGATGTTTGAAAAAGTTGAGATTTAGATGTAAATTCTTCATTTAAAATTCAAAAGTTGATTTTTTTTTTTGCTTGTCTTAACAGAATGAACTTTTTTACAGATACTGTTGTGAACATGAATTCCCTTTTCCATCCTTTTAGCAAAAAATGGCAAAAAAGAATGCCATTTTTTCAACAAAAAAAAAAGTTTCTCTTGTTTTCAGTGAGGTCTGCTAAGGATTTTTTTCTCTCTTTGTATGCTATGATAGCCTGAAATGTCCCTAACTTCTGTGTTTGCAGCACTGAAAGACTCACCACAAGTAATTTTATTTTTTTAGCAAGTAACAGGTTGAAGAGCAAGAAGAGTTGCTTTAGGAAATCAGATTGTGATATAAAATAAGATCTTGGACTGAATATCCTGAATATATTCAACTCTGCCATGTTTTCATGATGTGTCTTTCCTTTCTGATGTGAAGAATGAGAAACAATGTGATTAGTCTTTCATTCAGTGGTCACTGAAGTGGTTCACTTTCCTTCAGCCTTCTACAAAAAAGGAGGCTCAGTTTTATTCTTTTCTGGTTGCATCCTCTGAAACCTTAAAGAAGATACTTAGAACAGGATTTTAAAATTATTTAGGTATCTAACACACACCAATCTTTCAATGACAATCTTTCTGATCCTTAATTCCATACCTATAAAAGAAGGTGCTAAGAGCACAATAGTGTCTTGGGAGTGCAAAGAAACTAAGTAGGTCAAAGGCACTGATGAGCTAGGAGGATGCTAATCAGCTTATTCTAGGCTACAAAATTTTGTGGGTGAATTTATGTTGCGTCAAATACCATTGCTTGGCTCAGTTTGAATCCTGTTGATGTGACCATAAACTCTTCTCTGTGGAATCTCTGTCCCTAGAGATTTTTAAAAAATAAGTGGACAAAACCCTGAGCAATCTTAGTTTGATGCTGAATCTGATTAGAACAGGAGGTTGGAATAGAGACATCCTGAGGTCCCTTCCAACCAGAATAATTCTGTGATTATAGGATTCTTCTGGTGTTAGTTCAACCAGAATCTAGGTTTATAAACCCCTTCTCAGTACTTTTCCCTTGGTGAACCATCCCCTTGGATACTTAATTGCTTATAACACTGCATATCATTCTTACTGCATGAATACATTCATTGCCACTGTTTTCAGGAACATGATTCAGATAAAGAATATAAGTTTTTTGTAATTTAATAAACGTTAATTTGTGGCCTTACATTGCTTAAAGAAGAGAAGCGTGGGAAAAAGACAACAGTTATGGGATGGGTTTCTTATAAAAGGATGGGGCAAAGAGGAAAGGGATATTCTCATCTTCATGTTCATGGTAGATACTACAAGATGTAGTAGGCATGAATTACAGAAAGGAAGATTCCTGAATTACTTGATGTGACTCCAAAATCTTCATTGTTGGAGGTTTTGTGTCTGCTCAGCCAGAGAAATTGTCCAGATGATTAATTTCTTTGCAGACTTCAAGATTTTTCTCTTCAGATTAGCTTGGCTGTGTTTTTTTCCAACAAGTTTGCTTGTGTCTGAGCAAAAATTCAGTGCTAAATCAGTACTGGCCTTATTATAGTACTCAAATCTTGCTTTTAACAGCATTAAATAAAATACCTGTTTCTTGTTCTTTGGGTTCCTTATGAACAGAAAGAGCTTTGGGCTCATTCTGTCATGGCATGAAAGGTCT
>NW_008582413.1:74921-120423 GCF_000691845.1 Merops nubicus | reverse complement strand
CTTGCCCTATTCCCTCTCTAGTCCCTGCTCAGACTGTAATGTTCTCAATGGATGATAATGCATCCTCTGTTAGTGCAAAGATAATGTTCTGGGTTTCAGACCAAAGTGAAGAAAATGCATTTTCAGAAGAGTCTCTTTGGGAAAAGATTGAACAACTGAAAATAAGACTGAAAAGAAAAAGTTCTGCCTTTTGCTAATTGAGGCCAAATTCTGCTTTCATTGATGTTTGTGCAACTACCTTGCTGCCTGCTTCCCCCACATATCTAAGCGTTGGAAGGCGTTGTGTATCTTGACCCTTTATTTTCCTTTATGCAGCATGGTTTTGCTGTTTAATTGTCTTGTAACCAGGCTATTTGGGATTTGCTTTTTAGAGTGTTACATGTTGCAAAAATGTCTAATAATAGATTTATGTTGCTATGGAAGCTGTATATCTGCAGGGTTCCCTAATGAAGACTGAAGGGCGTTAATCCACAAGGCCTTATTTAGATAGTCCCCTTGAATTTGCAAGTACATCTCTTCTGGCTTTCTCTTTGCCTCATTCTGGATTTTCTTTGCCAAAACATTTTTTCCTTCAACCCTTTGTCCTTCCTGGACAGCTCACAGTTCAGCGTCATTGCTGAGATTATTCTCAGTTCTAAGTCAGTGAAGAAGTTGGAGTTGACACCATATAGTTGTTCTGGTTTTTTTTGGTTGCTTTTTTTTTTTTTTTTTTCCTCAGCTCAGATGTCAGTAATCTTGTGAAGGACATCTATATTATTAACTTTTACGGGAGAACTTACATCTTTCCAGATGCATGAGTTGTGAAACTGTCAATAGTGAAGGTTCAATTAGTAAAGCTACATCTCAAATGATTAACTGAAATTTTTACTACTGTATGATGTGGATGTGTCATCGTTACTCCTTGTTTTAAGGTGATCATTGCATAATACTCTGTGTAGAACAGAACTGAGTTATGGTCACAATGTTTGTTTGGCTGATTATTCTTTATATTATGTGTTATTTGGGGGTTCCCATGGTAGTCCAACGATGGTGGGTCTTAAAATAAAAATAGCTGCAGTACTTTCCAGAGGACTGGTATTGCAGGCTGTATTACGTACTGCGTTGTGATAAGGGGAAATAGTTCAACATAAAGGAAGCCCTTAGTAGCAGATGTTGCATCACTTCTGTGTGTCTGTGACTCAGGTATGACAATAAGTAACTTCTTGCTCTGGCATTGAGTTGCAGTGTGTTGTGAATCTCTTAAGAGGACTTGGGTACCCTTGACTCATGACCAAATTTGTGGAGTTTAGTTCTTGATGCATCTTGGAGGATCAACCATTCAAGATCTTATTGCTAATTTATATATAAAATACTGTCATGCTTTGTGATGTTTCTATAGAAGAAGAACGGTCTGGAAGACTCAAATCTGGAAGGTAACCTGTGATACACACTTGTGTGTGTGTATCGTTCTGCCTGGCACAAAAAGAAACCAGTAACTCAGCAACACTGACAAAAGTATTATTTAAAACTGTGTTTCTTGAGGTCAGGATTCTAACAGATGAAATTAACTGATTAACAGATTGATAAAGATGAACATTTGATCTGAAATCTAAGTGAATAAACTTTCTTTGGAAATTATCAGAGAAGTCAGAAGCTAATTCTGAATTCCAGATTAAGGTAGTTGCTTTCTTCAGGTTGAATGATGATTGAAGCAGGAGGAGGATTACATCTAACACAAAGGTACTGCATATAAAATGAGAACATGACCTAAATACATGGACATAAATAGAAGGGAAACCTTCAAGGATTGCCTGTTTGGAGAGTCACAAGTAAATGGTGAGAATAGTGATTCTCAGTAGTGCATGGAAGACACCCCTTAGCTCATGAAAGAGTTTAAAATATTGTTGCCATTGTCCACTCCTGATATTCCGCCCTTTCTGTAATGTCATATCCAACTTCTGATTCATATGTCTAAGCAGAAGACTGAAGTTGAATTAGCGTAGAGAGTTGGGCTGCTCCTAAATTCTTTGTGTAGAGGATTGCTGTTTTTTTTTTTTTTTTTTTTTAATACTTAATATACTTTTTCAAATGTGATTCTAAAACATTACACCATTAGTCTTAAAATAATTCTTAAAGGGTTGCAGTACATGAGGTTGGCATTTACAGTCTTGCCTTTAAACCTTCCATCTTCAGGAACAGAACCAAGTCAAGCTTCTATAGAAATTTTGCCTTTTCTTTCTTCTCTCTCTCAGAGAGATTTGGTATGCCTAGAAGGAATAATTGCTACCCATAGAATTCAGAGCTATCTGACCTTCATCTTGATTATCTGTGTTCTGTTACTCAAAACAAGGTCTATGAAGAAAAGGAAATCAGATCAAAAAGAAGCACATTGTGTAGCACTGTTTGTCCTGCCTATGAAAAGAAATATTTGTAGCTGCTTTGGTACTGATTTGGGGAGGGGATCTATGACCTGTGTCTGCAGAGCAGCATGTGGCTTATGAGTCTTTCCAAACTTTTCAAGTTTCCCTCAACCACAGAAGATTGAAAAAGTTGAAAGAAAGACCTCCAGAGAAAGAATCAAGTGTGGTGTCTCTACTGCACCATGACCTGTTTTAAGATTGTTGCTCGTAGGTAGTGAAGTCTTGAGAAACAGAATCATATCACTTTTAGGTTTGAAAGGATTTATCGTATTCTTCCATTTTTTTTTCTACAAGATGGGCTTAAAAGGTGAGCTTGGACAGTTTTTGTTGGTTTTCCTGTATTCTGCTCTCCAGAATGCTTGCAGCCATGTATGGAATATTAAATCTCTGTGCACGGAGGTTGCAGGTAGTGTTCATCTCTGTATTTATAACTGACAAACTCTGGGGAATTCTGTGGTACACAGTAAATTACTTTAGCCCTCAACTTAATACTGAAATAATTTGCCTAACTACAGGGAAGCTTCTTTCCCCTACTTTGCTGGCAGCAACACACAGAACATCCAAAGAGACTTGACTCTTCGCTTCTTCGCTATAAGCATAGCCAAGAGTCAATCCTGATTTCTGTGGGTCTGTACATTAGACAGGGATAGCTGGAGAACTTACATTTCCACTCTGTCTTTGGAGCCATTTTCTGCTCCTTTGAAGAAAGAAAATAGGACAATTGCTTTGTATTTGTCTGGAGAAAAAATCTAGCCTCGTTTTTAGGATTTGAGTTTGTAGTGTGTCCAGTTCCCTACTATCTCTGCCACAGATTTACTCTGTGAATTTGATTAATTCTCTTTGAATCAATGGGATAAGTGCATGTGTGGTGCTCTGTAGGCAGGGTATAGAAGGAGGTTGTCAAATGCTTGGATGTGATACCAGCAAAGGTGGATTAAAGAGATTGTCCAGTTGAGATTTTGGGGGTGGTTTTTTTTTCTCTCTTTTTGATCTTACAGAAATTTCACATGCCACAAACATGATATAACACCTTTTTTTTTTTTTTTTTTTTTTTCTTGTGTTAAGACAACAATATTCAATAACCTTAGGAAATAGAGATTATACATCTCTCATTTCTTAGCTACTTAATAAGGTTATATATTCCCTTCTAGAACCAGTGAGTTGCCTTGGAGCAAAAATCATCTTTTATTCTACCATTGTTTAAAGATCCAACAATGCATCATGTTAATTTGTTGCTATGCCACCCAGGCAATGCAAAGGAAGTTAGGAAAGAGAACACTTAGAAACCATTTGGAAAGAATTAGTTTCATGGATATTTTTAGCCTTTGGATGTATGTTGAGAGCAAACTTAGTACTCTGTTATTCTGCATTTTGCATGGATTGTGATTCTAAGCATTGCTAAATGTATAACTTTATCATTGTTTTCCAACTGGTCATGGGCTTGTTGCAGCAAACATTGGCCAAATGTATTTCTTCAGAATACAACCTTAACGGAACCATTGGTGAAAATATTTGAATCTCACTTTCCAAGTAGTGCAATGCATATTTGAAGAAGTTGTTTCATGCTCATTTTTTTCCTTTTTTTTTTTTTTTTCCTTTGTACAGATGCTGATAGTATTGAATTAAAATTAATGTAAGGACATTTTTCCATATTAATTGCATTCTGAATGAATATTTTCTATTTGTTAAATAATGAAAGATTAGTAGGGTAGCTTTTTCTACTCATCATAGCTAATTAATATTTTTCCTACTAATTACATTGTGTGACATTTACTTATTTCTTAAAATCAGTTATTTAATTTATTTAATACCATACAGTGTAGAGTTAACTCTGTTCTAGACTATTCCAAACTAGACTCTTTAGTTGAATTTTTGTAAGGAGAGTAATTGTCCCTGGTAAAGTCAGTCGTGGATAACTGATGTCGTGTCTGGTTTATGTTTAGACTCAAAGACAACATAAATTCTTGGTAAACTAATGACGTATCATATATGTCATAAAATAGAAATTATTACAATTTTAAAAGTGTTTTACTTATTAAATGTATTGCAGAATTTTTCATTTTTTTGAGTATTAGTCAAGGGCTACAAAAATGGCTCAGTTTACTTCTGGGTTTCGCATAACATTTGTTCTACATAATTCTTGGGTTTTTCAAATCATGCTCATTTAATCACTGAAATACTGTAGCACACCAGCAAGCTCTAATAAAAATGCTTCTATGTGTTTAATGACCATGTTTTTGAAGTTATCACTTTTATGAGGTGTATAGCTCATTGTTAGCTTCCCTTTAGAGGAATAATAATGAAAATAGAGACAGTCTTTTATATGCAAATGGAACATTATAGAGACATTTTACTTGCCATAAAGTCCAATCATTTCAAGGGTATTGCCATTTTATATGATAGTCCAAAAATATTTATGATGTTCTGAAGTCACTTTAAACTATTGTGGCCAAGGGTAGAGGAATACTTATTGTGTTTTTTTAGCTTTCTAAAATCGTATTTTGAAGTGAAAAGTGACATCAGCACTGAGTAAAATCTCAACTTGGTTGCTGAAGTTGTGGCCATTGTTGCTAGGTGATCACTTGTAGTCATTGCACTTGGGTTCTGGACCAGCTGGGAGTGTCCAGAGTGGGGAGGAGAGTGTGATCTAAAGTCTGAAGAACATAGTTTCTGAGATAAAAGTAGCAAGAATAATGTTTCATTGAGCATGTGAACAGTGTGAAGTAACGGATGAAACAGTAACAGTAGAGTGTGACCACCAGGTCTTCTAGGGAGTTTCTCCTCCCTCTCTACTCTGCCCTAGTGAGGCCACATCTGGAGTACTGTGTCCAGTTCTGGGCTCTCCAGTTCAAGGGAGACAAGGAACTACTGGAGAGAGTACCAGAGAGGGCTGTGAAGATGACTAGTGGACTGGAACATCTCTGTTATGAGGAAAGGCTGAGAGACCTGGGGCTGTTTAGTCTGAAGACTGAGAGGGGATCTTATCAGTGTTTATAAATATCTGGAGGATGGGTGTCAAGAGGCTGAGGCCAGTATTTTTTCAGTGGTCTCCAGTGATAGGACAGGGGCAACAGGCAGAAACTTGGAGACAGGAAGTTCCACCTCAACATAAATTTCTTTCCTGTGAGGGTGACAGAGCCTTGGAACAGGCTGTCCACAACAGAGAGGTTGTGGAGTCTCCTTCTCTGGAGGTTTTCAAACCCCTCCTGGACACATTCCTGTGCAGCCTGCTCTAGGCAGAGGGGTTGAACTAGATGATCTCCAGAGGTCCCTTCCAACCCCTACCATTCTGTGATTCTGTGAAATAGACACAAGGGAGGTTTTATGTTTGGAAAAAAAAGAGCCAACAGTACATTGGAAGAAACAGTGGAGGAGGTCTGGCGAGTGGGAAAGAACTAAGTGATGTGGTTCATTCTAGTCTTATTTTCTGCAATTCAGTAGGTTAGACATGCCTCTGTTGTAAATTGTCCTTCTCAGTGTAACTTTCACAAGATCTGCTCCTGGGACTATTGCCAGGGATCCCATATTTACCTGGCAGAAAACAAGGTAGAGCATATTTTGTGGGGTAATTGCTCCTGCTTCTCATGGGAGAAGAAGCCTTTATGACTGCTTTGTTCTGTGGAACTACTAACGTCTAGTGAGGAGGCCCCGAGAACTCTAACTAAATAATGTAAAGTAGGCTGAAGAAAAATGGGATTTATGTGGTGAGCTTGACACTTCAGGTAGATTGAACATCTTTATCTTCTGTTTGCCTGCTGGTTTTGTGCCTAGATATCCTGCAGAGAAGGTGGGATAGTTCTGTTACTAACTGTGAGAGCATGTAGTTTTGATGTTTTAAGCTAAGATGTTTTAAGCTAAGATGTTTTAAGAAGCTCCTGTCATGCTGTCATGATCTTGCTAGACATGCTGAAGTTCAGTTATTTTCTTTACTTTCTTTTTAATAGTTTATGTATTCATCCGTTTCTGTGACATGTAGGTAAGCCTGTAAAAACCAATGAATAGCAGCTACAAATTTTGAAACAACAGGGCTTTTCTAACAAAAGTAAGAAATAAATTGTAAAAAAATATTTCCAAATAAATAAAACCTTTTTGCTTCTCTCTGATTTTATTCTTCTTGATATGAAAAATACAAATACAATGTTTCACCAATTATTTTTTTTTACTGAGAAATAACAAATGCTCTTTTTTGACATAGTTTCATTTTGAAAAAGTAATAAATCTTTAGTAATTTTTATTAGATAATTTGTACCTGTTCAGATCATTCACATACCTCTTCACTATTTGAATTATCTTACAGTATTGTAATATTTTTTATTAATTTCTTCTGAGGTTGAAAAACTGCGGGTTTGAAGGACATTGTAAGAATATAATTCCAGAAATCTGTTGACAATTTAAAGCATCTTTTATGTAACCTAGTAAAATGGTAATTCAACCTAATAACTAGGAGAACAATGGCATTTTTCTAATTTTTAAAAAAATCATAAATGAATGAAAGAATATAATAAGATTAAAAAATACAGGGTTATGACATTAATGTGTGCTCTGTTCATTTATTTGACAAGTGTTTTTGTTCTAATTATGTAAGTTCCAAATATACCAGTGAAAGCATTAGTGAAATTAGATTTCATTACAGTTGCTAGCTATTGAATAGGTAAAGTGAAGAAACCCTGCTTTCTTTAGGTCCAAATATGGCACTGCGTAGTGTGAATGGATGAAGAGTTCTATAACAATTTCATAACAGTCCTTGAAACAATATTGTATTTTTAGTTTCATTGAATTGATTTATTTTATATCTATCTGTCTATCTATCTATATCTATCTTTCTGGCTTGTTTTCCAGAAGATCACTACACTTTATGTAAGTGGCTGTCCAGTGTCTTCATAGCATTTATCCCTTTTTCTTATTTAATTATGTCCATTGAAGCTTTGAGATAATTTCTCAGTGGATGCTTATTGTTGTCTCAGATATGTTTTGCTCCATGTGGCTTTCAGTACTGATGAGGATAATAATTCTTTCAGTAGAAAGTTGCCATTTGCTGACATTATTTCTAACAAAATTAATTTTGAATAATTTTTTGATGCAAATGGGAGAACTGTTTCCCTTGGAGAACAGGACAGCATACAGTGTGTAGAGTTGTTTTTCTAGTACATGTAAGACATGAAACTCAACTATTCTGGTGAGTCAAGAGAATATGGGAAGTGTTTGGTTTCACGGCAAAGAAAAGGAGGTTGAATACTGACAGCTGAAGCATTAGAGTGTCTTTTCTCCTTGTAATCTAATCTTGCTATATTTGTTCAGCTAGGATTGTGTGTTAGCAGAGCTTCAGCATCTGTCCTCAATCTCAACTGCTGCCTGGTCCTTCTACCAATGTGCCGTGTTCTCTTGGCCTTCCTGAGAGGATCTCAGAAGGTAAGTACTGTCCTTGGAATGTGACAGTTCAGATGAGGGCCCTGGTTTCTGTTTGGTCTAAAAATAATAGGGAAAAATGTGTTACAGCCCTGTTTGTTATGCAGTATGTGTGTGTGTGGTACAAATATCAGACACTCAGCGTAGATTCGTGATGCCTTTGAAGACGATGGCTTCGCTGTCGTTGTCTGCTTTGATTTGACTTGTTGTGAGGAAGGTTTCTTCAACACATTTTTGAAGGACCAGGAGTTGCTGTGGAACTGTAACCAGAGAAAGAACTTTAAATAAAAATACTCACCCTGATATATTCATTATGGGAGAAAAAATGTTCTGGCAAAGCTAAGAGTATTTGTTTTCTGTAACAGTATTCAGTAAACAATAGTTCAGCTTGTTTGTGTTTTGCCAGTGGCTTCTACAGAAATGTAAGTAATGCTTTTAAGGAACATCTGTGTTTTCTAGATGGTTGCAAATTGAACCTCTGAATTCTGTTTATCATGTGACAGTATCTGTCATGTTTGATGCCTATAGATGCATGTATGTATGCAAATATAGCTTTCTTTCTGATCCTGCTCGCTAGAAGAATCGGTGATCCTAAATTTTAAGGCCAGGAGGGACATTACTTTACGTGCTCCTGTAAAACAGATCTAACTGTAATTTCTTCATTAAGACCTCAAAATTGGCTCATTGACATAATCCTGTAGTTTTTAAATTTAGGTACTGTGCTTGCAAGAGTGTTAAACCCAGTAAAAGCTGAAATTGCTGTCTTACCACCTCAGCTGCTGTTAGTGTTTTTTTTTCTTTGCTTTGATTTAGAAGAGAGATTGCTTGAATTCTTCTCTTACTAGGTTGCCAACAGGAAGACCAGAAGGCTACTGGATAAAAGTAAAACTTTCCACGTGACGTGTGGTGTTACAATATGCATCTTTTCAGGTGAGATCTTACAGTGCTGAGCAGCAGCTTGTCTGGGAAACACACTGCAGCAGTGCTTTGTGGTTTTTCTAGTACAATACATTTGGGGGTAGTCTTGCTCTGTGCTTCCCTGTCTTAAGTTGTGAGTGCTTTTTTGTATGTGTGTGGGTTTTGGTTTATTTTTCCTTTAAACAGATGGGCTAACATTCTAATGTTGAATGTTTCCTCAGTATGCCGAGTGTAAGAGGACAGGTATATCAGATCAGGTCAAAATCCACCATTATGAGTGACCCTCTAATGTTCCCAGGGAATTTCAGTGAAGTAGCAAAGTGCTACAGGCTTATATGCAGAAGAGAGATCATCAGAGACAAATACCCAGTTAGTTAATACTCTTGGGTAGACACCTTGAATGTTGTCTTCCAGTTGAAACATTGCAGTACAGAAATGATTGCTGTAGTATTAAAAAAAAAAAATAATCTTAAAATGTATATAGATTTCTGCCATGAATATCTATAACCTGATTTACTTCAGAAAAATAATTCCTGAATCCCTGATGCATCTCATGCAGGTGATGTGATTATAGCTTGGCATCTAGGTAGCCACTTTACTTCAGGGGAACATCTAGCTCTCACTTATGGATCTCAGCTTTACTCTGATTTTTTGTAGTTTTACATGTTGCTGCTCATCTGGTGAATGCTCTCAACTTTTCTGAGAACTACAATGAAGATTTTCTGGCACTAAATGCGGCAAACTATCGTGGCGAGGTGAGCTAGCTATCCTTTCATATTTTACTTTCAAGTATATAATTAAATAGATGATTATTTATGTATTCAATTCCATTTTAAGATCCATCTTACAATCTATACAGTGCTGCTGTTTTGTGCACTGAAAGCTCACCATTGTGTGGATTGATGTGGATTTTACTTCTTTTTCCAGACAAAGCGTGTATTGAGCACTTTTTGCTTAAGCCAGCAGGATTCGGTCCTATTGGATTTTAAGGTGGAGAATGTTGTCATCAGGTCCTTTCACCTGGCATCCCGTTCTCTTGCTTCCACTTTTCTGCTTTTCTCTGTTCCTTGAGTGGGCCTGGTTGAGCCACTTCTGCTGCCGTTTGGGCGAACACATTCTGCATTTGCACTATTTAGAACAGAGTGCTATGTGACATATACTGGGGATTTGAGGATAGTGAGATGTCGGACTGATTTTGCATTTTTAAACTGCAGTGGGAACTGGAGTACATATGCTAAGAGTATCATTAGTTATATGCATGAGCTGGGCTGGAAGCTGATTTCTACTTAAGAAATACTTGATTTGCAGGATTTTTCTGACTGTGGCGCAGATCTCCTCCAGGCATACCAGAGTTCTAGTCCCTCCTCCAGGTGCTTCCTTGTGCATTTGGCATTGAAGAGAGATCTGCAGCAAGACCAGAGTCCAGGACTCTTTCTTCTTTGGTTTACAATCAAGTTCTCTCTTGTTTATATTCATTCTAGTCTCAAGTCTACATATCTTTTCTACCAGCTTCATTAGGAAAGATTTAGAATGACCCTATCCCAGCTGCATCCTTTCCTGGAAAAGGAAAGCTTGACTCAGCCCAGGCGCATAAGGACCAACAACCAAGGTCTTCCACTCCCTGGGTAAATGATCTAATCACGGAGCTATTCTATGGCAGACAGACATGCCAACACCAACTATTGTGCTGAGGCTGGAGTGTCTGAATGTCTTAGGAGTGGTCTAATAGGCTTAGCCTCATCAGGAACATTAACAGGAGCTTGCCTGAGGCAAGAACTCACCAGGGTGTGCATGGCAGCCTGTACTAAGCAGCCTTGGGAATTTTGCAATAGAAAATGAAGATAATAACATGTTTTTTAGTAACTTTAGGATGTGAGTAACTCCAGTATTTTAGGTACTCTAGTAGCTGTTGAACCTTTCTTCTTGAATTCCACTTAAACCTGTTTTATAACTGTGGTGGGCAGTCTGGATGCTACTGTCATCTTCTGTACATGGGTGCACACACCTGGGTGCTTACAAGGTCAGGGAGAGGGATGCTTCGTTTTTCCTGATCTGTGTGAGAACTGTTCACCTCCCATCATTTTGCATCTCACTGCAAGTTTTAAAAAAATAGTTATTCTCTGCAGTGAAGACAAAACCTCATGAGATGTAAGACTCATGGGGAGAGAGGTGGTTTCCTGTGAAGCTGGCATATCCCCTTTTCCTTTCATATGCGGTGAAGGACACAGGAACATCTGGCCTTGTATCTTCGGGTCCTTTGTGCTCAGTTCTGCTTCACTACAGTCCACTGCAAATCTCTTGATGATGGAACTGGCAGTAAAATGCTTGCTGATTGTGTCTCATTTAAATTCAAAGTCTCTCTTGTCTGGTCCCCTCTCTCCTCCCAAAGGTATGAGGTAACTGAGTAAAGTTAAATTTTCAAACGTAAATATCTATAAAATTATCTGGATCCCACTTTTTCATAACAGATCAGAATTATCTTCTTTGAGGGAATAGAAAGGTTTAGTTTATGTTGAATTGCAGTCAACGTAAACTGTTACCAAATACCAAACCTTTTCCTGCATCTAAATTTAGAGATTGTTTATGCCTTCAAGGGTATGAGCTTTATGAGCTACTTACCATTATTATATTATTGCTATAGCTATAAAATAATTTATTGATATAAATCTTTTTTTTTTCTTTCTTTCTATTTCTTTTTCAGGACCCGAGGAAATTGCTTTTTGCTACTGGTAAGTCTGTTGCCACACTGAATGAGAAAGTTTGCTGCCTCTCATCATCACTCTCTAGACAAAACATTCTGATCCTGTGTTTGCATGCTCCATTTGTTCTATCTCAGCTAGGTTGAGATGTGTTATTTGTTTTAATATAACCTGGGTTTGCTTATCCAATAGTCAGGAGGGAGGAGTTACATAAACCCTGTTGCAGGCTGAGCAGCATCTTCAAAGCTGTTATTGTACAGATGAGTCAGTGGAAAATCATCAGTTTCAAGCAGAGATTCTGCATAATATTAAACCCAAATTCCTGAATGATCTAATTTCTAGAAAAAGAGATACAGCAAAAAAGTGATCTTCTTGCTTCAGCTGGTTTATTTAAGGGTTGATGTGACTTCAGAACCTTCTAAACTGTTACATGGGAATCAGGCTTCAGCACTCATAAAAAATAAGGTAAGGCATTTCTGGTGCAGGAGTTTAGAAGGGAGCAATGTTTAGGTGTTGAAGGGTAGGCACAAGCCTGAGCTGTAGTGCTTCACCTGCAGGTAAAGATCCTTTCTGAGTTCATCTCTCTTTCACTATTATTTAGAACAAATGCAAAAATCTCAACTTGGTAGCATGTAGGGCAATGTCCAAAGGAATCAGTCTGAACAGCAATAAATGGAGTTCTAGACTTGTCAATCCCAATGCATTTACTAGAATTCACAGCCTGTAGGAAAGGGCTTTCCAAAAACACTAAGCAAGGTTTAGGTCAGTTGAGAGTAGAGGAAGTGCAGAAGTAAGATGATAGAAATTGAGGTACAAATTCATTGCTACCTGGAAATAGTTTGTGTAACTGGTGTAGTTAGTGAATTAATACTGGGGGCTTGAAAAAAGGTAACTCACAGAAGAGGGAGTTAAAGACGGGGAGGGAAAATCAGAATGAGCAGTTAGTATATTTAATATCTTCAATAAAGGAGAAGGACTTGGGGTGAAGAATGAGTGTAGAGGCTTCATCAAATTTTATCACAGCTTCTAGGAACACTGAGACCTGTCTAGTTGAGCAGAAGACCTGCAAGATGGAACTCCTGTTACCCCGTGACAGCCAGTTTGACCACAGTGTTGCAAAAAGAAGTGATTACAGGTCATCTTAAATTAAAAATTCCTCAGATCACTCCCCATCCTAATGACTGATAATTAACATTTATTGTTTGTGCTGTGGGAGTGCCCAGACAGGGAGGAAGATTTGGCTGGACTGGGAGGTGTACAAATATGCAAAAAAAGCCCCAGACCAAAACATAGCAAAAAAATGGTCTGTTTCCAAAAAATTCAGAACTACATTTATTGGCAGATTTTTTTGTTTGTTTGTTTGTTTTAACACAGTGAAGAGAAGAAATGAGGAATTGGGGGAATTTATAGTGTGATCACCTTTTAGAACCTTCTTGTATAAGGGTGTGAGGCTTACTGTGGGAAGAACAAGTGTTAAAGATATAATTACTGGAGGAAAAGAGGGACAGGGAGGAGAGGAACTACTAAAAATGCACTGATTAATTGGAGCAAGGTTGTGAGTGATTTCATGTTTGCAGTTTGATGGAGAAGAGAATTGAAGAACTGCACGTAAAAGGTGACCTGTGGCTTGAGTGACAGTGTAGGAAGTTGGATCAAGTGTTGTACTGCAATTGGACTGGAAGTATTTGTGTCAGAGGGGAGATGATTGCATGCTACATATTTACAACTACTTTTAATTGTAAGTTTTCAATGAAGGTGTAAAATTATATTTCTTATGCAGTCCATGACAAAACTTCCATTTATTGTAGGACCAGGATTTTTCCTACGGTTTCTAAAACTGAATAGTGATTTGGAATGTATCAAATATTGGGTATCAGCCTTTTCAAAAAGTGTTTATTGAGAAGCATATAAAAAGATAACATTTGAAGTTGTTTGATTATTGCTAAAGAGTTTATAATCATCATCAATCTTTTAAAAAATTAGCTTGCTCTTAATACCAGGATGTGATCTTGTAAAAGATCCTGGACCAATTTTGCGTTTTACATCCATGAAAGCTGGTTGAGACACTTATATTCTGACACTAATCCAGCATTTACTTAGCTTTGTGTTTGGTGATTGGCCTGACTGGCTGTGTTTAAACCCAAACATGTGGCTTTTAGGGTGAACAGAAACTATGGTTAAAACTTACCATTTTTCAGAAAACAGAAGGTTTTGATGTAATGCTTTATGGATTCTACGTTCTTACTTCTTAATTCAAATTCTTACTTCCTGGGATGGCAATTTGAAGGTAAGGTGCTCAGAAAAAGTGGCAACTTCAGTTGGGAGTTTTCTAATCTATATGTAAGCTGATGGTTTACTATACTTTATGGATAAGATTCTACCTTAGGATGGAATTGCTCTTTGACTTCAAAAAGAGCCAAGGATAGACTAGGTCTGATAGAAGTCTGCATTTGAGCAGATGAGTCCAATCCTTAGTATTTTTAACTTTTCAAATACTGGCTGTAGATCACTCTCACAGACCTTGCTCAATGGGCAACAATTTCAGGCATGATACAATGCCATGGAGAGTAATTCCAGACTCTTTCTCATTCCAGAATGAAATGGGTTGGCAAACAATTGTAGTGACAGCTTGTATAGAAATTGATTTGCTTGAAATTCTGTCCCTGACCAGGTTTTTAATTGCCATGTTCAACAGAGTTTAGAGTTTGAAATAAAAACAGAAACTTGTACAGTCAATCTTACAAATAAACAAATAGACAAAATTTGTTCTTGGTTACCTGTTTAGGGACAAATGTAAAGAACAAAAGATTACAGGATCAAAGACTAATGGGAAATTAGTGATGCATGATGAAATACAAGGAAAGAGCATTTTTCTCTGGAAAGGTGGGAAATAACACAACAGGTCTTCTATCTAGTTTGATACATGAACTGTCTTGAAGAGATAAATACATACAAGAGCTTGAATCATGATTTCTGTGTCTAATAACTTCCACTTTCTTAAAAGGTCATAGGAGACAAGTAGGCCTCTTCACAGTTCAAGTGTAAGTTATCTTATGTCTGTTTTAGTTCCAGGTCTGACTGGAGTCCTTATGGTGTTAGTATTATTCCTAATGTGTACAGCTTCTACATATGCCATCAGGTAAGACAATCTGATTGTTATGCTGAAAAATGCCATCTGAGTAATCAAATTCTCATACTGATTTGAGGGGATGAACAGTAAATGCAATATGAGGCAACAAGTATTTAAATGAGTGTTAAAAATACCAGTTTTCTTGCCCTATTTTTTGTTTTACTAGCTTGCAGGTAAATTAGCACAGTGAATTTTGTATTCAAAAAATTACAGAACCTGATTAAATTGCATTCAGAGAAAAATATTGTTTGAGGATTGTGCTCAGTTAAAAAAACTAGACCTTTAAAATTCAAATGGTTCTTTTTTCCTATTTGTACAGGGAAAACTAAACATATGGAAAATTCTGTCCAATGCATAAATTAAGTCCACTGGAAAAATAATATGCCATCATTATCTCTAATTATTTCACCAACTGATTGTAAAAACAAACTGAAAAAAAAAAAAAAGGCAGCAAAAAAACCACCAAAACCCAGCAGTGAAGCAAACTTAAGCAGAGTTGTGCTACTTAAGTAAAATGTAGCTTTTTTTAAAGCTCTGCATCTGTTTGTCAGATATATTCTTTTTAATGTTGATAATAATTCGAAACAGCATTGCAGTATTGGCTCAGAGCAGCTGCTGGGGTTTCTAAAGATTTGGTCCTCCAGGGGGTTCACGTGCTGCACCAATGTTGTTGAACACATACTCTAGTACATTTGAGTGATTGGTATCTTGAAGGATCTAGCTCAGTGTTGTAGCTTTTTTAAGGCTTGGATTCTGCAACTGAAGTACATAAAAAATCCCTTGATTTTTATAGCAGTGTCTGGTGTATCCAAAGACTGATTATGTAAATACCTCATTCAGCAAACACTGATGGATATTTTCATTCCATGCCTTCAAAGATGAATAGTGCTTCACTGATGGGAGCTACATACATGGTTTTAACTCTGTTGAATTTGTCTTTCCTGAGCTGCAACGTTATCAGGTGCTGATTGAAGAAGGTGGTTCAGCAAATACTTGTGCACTTTTTGTAGACAAAGATAATTCCAGGGTTTAGACCTTTGTGAGCCACTGTAGGCTACAGAACTGTGGGATAAGACTGCTGCGCAAGATGTCAGACATGGCTGCACATTACATAGTCCACACAGATGGCTCTTCTTGCAAAAGTAAGCCAGTTTTGGGAAGATGGAAAAATCAAACAATTACTTCACTCTGCAGCAGTGAGCCAGAACAAAGTCGTGTTTTCTCCAAGGCTGTGATAAATTAGGGGAAAAAAAAAACCAAACAAAAAACCCAGCATTTATTAATGATTGGGAAACTTAGAAAATACATATAGTTGCAAAGATATTCTTGGAAATCATAATTTTAGGATTCATGCAATAATGGTTTCCATAGTTCCAAGTTACAGGCTTGTTACTTCCTTCTTCAATTGCTCTAAATGGAAGTGCTTTCTTGTCATTCTGCCATCTAGCCAGCAGTATCAAAGCCCTTAAGAGATCATCCGCATCTCCTGCTACTCTAGCAATAATTCTTATTTAGAAATTTTATCCTGGCTTCTCCCTTAGGCATATGGCTCAAGCTTGTCTTTATAGTGTAGTTTCCTAAGGAACCAAGTTTCATTGTGCATCTCTCTGTCCTTTTTCTTTCCCTGTGGATTCTCATGTGCCTTATGATGGCTAAGCTCATGCTATAGTTTTAGGAAAATTAACTGTAATTGTTCATTGCCTAGCAGAAACTAGGTTTTTAAAAAAATATTCCAGTGACTATTTTACTCTCTTGGATTTCATCCCTAATCTGCTTTTTCACACTGAGCTGCTTAACCATTTTTTCCTTCATATGTTCTTCCTGAATTTTTTCAGTGCATGATTAACCTGCTATTTTTGTTCATTTACTTGTTCAGTAAACTATGGGAATAAGTATTAGGAGGATTGAATTAGCTGCTTATGTTTTGAAAGAGGAAAGTAAGTATGGTTTCAAAAATTTTCTGAAGTTTTGCTACATCATACCTGAGAATTAGACCAACATCTTTTATTGAGTAGTTGTTTGTTGGAAGGGTCATGAAGTTACTAGAAAGTACAATAAACTCTGTGAATAAATGTTTACACTTCTGCTAATTTTCAAATTAATGTTGTTCAGGAGTATTTCTATTGAACGCAATTACTAGTGACTTTGGAAATCATATATTTGAAGCATCATTAAAATATAAGGTGCTCCAATGCCGTCTCTTTGTAACCACATATTCCAGTCTTCAATTTTATCTTCTAAGCTACAGTTCATATCTTCCTTTTCAAAATTAGCTGTAACAGAGTTAGAAATACTCTTTCAAAGCTGTGCTGCTCACTGTGTCCCTTTAAAGCATCTCCCCTTACATTTCTTAGTAGGTTAATTTACCTGCAAATTTCAAAAGTAGATTAGCTAAAATTAAAATTAAATATTCAGCTTGATCTCAAATTTTCAGGACTTTGCATTCCTAAGAATGCATTAATTCTGTGCATTAAGTATATTTTAAATCCCAAGAAGAGGTAAATAAAATAAATGTTCTGAAGAACGTGTAGCAGTAGGAAGATTATTGAGTATATTGGAATACTATATGTATCTGTAGGATACACAGCTTAAGAAGGATGCAAGTAAGAAATACAAAATTATTAAAATGTTGGAAAATATGCTTCATGGTAAAACGTTCAAGGATCTCCATCCTTTTAGTTTAAGGATGTGAAGCTGAGAGACTTCATTATAGACATGATTATATCTATTTGGGGAAACTTAATACATGTGAGAATTTTCTAGTAGAGATATCTACTAGAATGAAAGAAGAATAAAATGCTCAACTGTCTGGAATCTGATATTTAGACATATTCAGACAAGAAGTGTGTAGTAATTTCAATTGGTAATAATAAATAGCTGTTGAGACCAATATCTCAGAAGCTAGGACTGACTTTCCATCATTGAAATTTTGAAAAATTGGTGTATTCTGAAAAAAAAAAAAAAGCTTAAGATCCAATAAAAATGAGTTCAGTGTCCAGCCTTTGCTATTGTAGCAAGGTAACAAGTTAAACCAGAACTCCAAGACCTGTTTTAGGTTTGGGATAAGTGTTACTCCCTTTGTGCCTTCCCATTGTGATTGCACTCTCCGCATCATCATCCTTTATTTTTGTTACTGATGTTTACTCCCATGACTCCTTACAGATACAGTGACTACATGGAAATGCCTACCAGGGTGTTGGGAGTTAGAAATGGTTTGAGCAGTCTCAAGGAGGAAAAAGTGTTAGTGGGGTGCTGAGTTGGGGAAGGATGGCACAATGAAGAGGGGGTGTCAGAGTCCTCTGCTATTGCTGGGCTCCTTAGAACTTCCTGTGCTTGTTTTTTATTTTGGAGGCCCTCAGAATATCAAAATTATTTTCTCTGTCTTGAAAAAGAAAACAAATCCTGTATTGATAGGAAAAAAAAAAACCAAAAAAACAAACGGTATATGTTTAACACATTGAAGCAAGGGTAGTTATCTGTTTTTGTAAAAGGCCATAGGAGGGGAAAAACTTCTGAAAATAGTTAGCTGTGTTGACGGAGTAGCTTCTTAAAATGTGTTCTCAGAGTTAAGGTTGATTTTTGTTTAATAATTGTTTTGGCTTATGAATGGGGGTATGTTTTTTGGGTTTGGAAGGGACTCTCCTACCATGCTGTGTAGTGTGAGAGGTGTGTTTGTGTGCTATGAAGTAGAATATTTTCTTAACCATTTGGTTGTTGCTGTTTTGTGGTGACTATTTTACTCAAGAGAAAACAAACAAGCTTAACAGAAAACAGTTCCAGATGGGTATTTTCTTTGGTCTTGGTTCTTTCTACATTACCTAACAAACTACCGATGAAAGGAAGTCCTCTTTCCCCTTCACCTCTCCTGATCCTCACAGGGGTAATGTTCTTCTTGTTCCTCCCAAGACCATCAGTCCTAGAGCCCCACTGTATGTGGCCGCCTGCCCTGAAAATTCTCCTACCTGTCCTCTTGTTGCCTCCTTGCTGTGGTTCCCTTTCCTCCTCTATCTCCTTCCACTCCATACCCTCACAAGTTTCTTTTACCTTTCCCACCAGCCCTTCTGCTGCTGTCTGCACTACCCGTTTGTATGTTGTACCAGTAGTGACATATTAAGCACCACAGCCCTGTACTGGGGCAGGAAGAACGTAAGGAAGCACTTGCTGTAAGAGGTTGAGTTTTGAGCCTGGATACTGAAGAACTATTCTAGATATATAGATCTGATAGGGACTATGTAGGACCTGTGAAAGCAGTGAAGTCTTCTAATAAAGGAAGAGTTCTTCAGCTGGCTCTGTACTTCTGTGTCTTTCATCTTTCTTTTTCAGCTTTTTACTCCTGTGCCAGTCACTTGTTCTCAGCACCTAATGACTTGCAAGTACAGTGTGCCTGTAGGAATACATACTGGGCTGTGACTATTCTACATGACTACGTGGTGTATAATGATGTCCTGTGTGCACAGATCTGCTTTAAATTAGCAGTGATTCCATCTAAGTGAAAAAGCATTGAACCATGGTTTATTCTTTTCAGGGTTTCAAACTATGACATCTTCTGGTATACACACAACCTTTTCTTTGTCTTCTATATGCTGTTGATGCTGCATGTTTCGGGGTAAGTAAATGGAAAACACTGTCCCTTTTCCTGAAGCGCAACCAGAAAGAGCAATTCCTTTGACTGCTGCCTTTTCTGAGCTCATTTGTGCACCATGGGCCAACTTCTTCATAGGATGCTATCCTCTTCAGTTTTTCAACAGGTGTTTTGTTTAAAGTTCAGACTGTGGCTTGGAGAACTGTGTGTTGCTACAGCCAGCTCACAAGAACTTCTTCACTTTCAAGTTTATTTCTTGTCCATTTTACCAGTTTCTAGTGGGAAATGAAGAAAACATTCTTTCTTTTCTGCCACCTCTTACTTGGATGCTGAGGGGAGAATGTGAAGCAAAGTTACTCATCCCTTTCTCTTCCCTCTCTACCTTCCATTTTGACTCCAAAGGAGATGGAAGGAACAGCCTCTCCCTAACTACCTTTTTCTCATTGCTATGATAAAAAAAAAAAAAAAAAATTACTATTTTTTCTTCTTGTTTTCACAAACATCAGACCAGTGTTCATGTGAAGCTGATGCTCAGGTCTGTATCAGGCACAAACAAGCCAAGCTCTGCCACAAGGTAAAGCCACTTCTGCAAGTTATGCTGTGTGAAAATCTGGTCCATTGATGTCTCTGGAGGTTCCTTTGTGGATGTAGGTGCAGAGATTGTTAAAGGGAAGGGAAGGTGTATTTGAACAAGGTTTATCTCTCTGTGTCATCAAATATCTACTAAAACACAGGGTGCTGGAATATCTGTGTGACACTGAGCACCACTGCTTAAAGTGACCAATATAAGGTAATTAGGCCTCACAAGGTCACTGTATGAATATGTTGTTAAACAAAACAAACACAGCTTGAGATCTGGTGAACTGAAATCATGAGTTCAAAACAATTGAAATTCCTGGACATAACTCCAGTTCTTGGGGGGGTTTTGTGGTCCTTGTTTTTTAGCTGTGGCATAGCTCATGTTCATAGCTGGGAAAGATTGTTCTAACCTATTCTCTCTGTCTTGGGGCAGGATAAACTTTTGCTGTATTATTCTTGACAGGTGTTTTTCTAACTTCTTGAAAACATCTAGTGACAGAGATCCTCTAACCTCCCTAGGCAATCTGTTCCCATAATTGCTTTCAGAGTATTTTTCATGTTCAGTTGAATTCATCTCCTTTACTATATTATCCTTTGTGCATTGTATTCCTATCCACATTGCCACTTCATGAAGTCTAGTTGGAGAAGTTTGCAAACTGTGGCTGCAGCAATACACCAAGCATTAAACAGGCATCTTCTTGTATACAGCCTCCTTAGTACTGAAAGTCAGGCAGTACAAATCTAAAAGAACGGCGTGTCACTTAAAAGTGGGAGAAAAATGAGTCATGGAGAATGAGATCAAGCTTAAGATGCCTAAATGTCTGTCTCTACATGTTTTCTGAATGCCTTTCTCCCATTATAGTCTGAGTTCTAATAAATACAGTCAATGGAGCCTGAAAGATACTTCAACTAACCTGCTGCTACAAAGATCTACATTCAAGTGAGCTGGATTGATTTCTGGGCTTTATTGGTGATTTCAGTTAGAAGATCTCTTCTGAGAGTAAGGGAAGATTAGATACCCATGCTTAGGTGCCAGAATGTCTCCTGCATGGCACATCTTAGAGATTTGCAGATGCGTGGCCAGTTACTCTGCAGAGTGAGGCATCTCCTGTGGCTGAACTGTGCAGGCAGATTGTTTGAGAATTTACGTATCTTGAGAGTCTCCCCTTGTTAGTATTTCTACAGTATTCTTAGCTTCTTGTTTTGTTTCAAACTATTATGGGTATATTCTTATAGTATCCTCTTCTTCAGGGTAGCCAAGCAATTCTCAACAGTATCTAAGATTCATCTATCATGTGTTATTGGTTTGTTCCTTCATCCCTGCCCTAAGAGAGAGGAGAATCTTTCAGGGAGTTATCGTTGAAGACTTTTTATTGCTTTTGTACTTCCTGCAATGTAATTTTTCAATATTTTGATGGCTTAAGACTTGGTGCGTATCTACAGTAATTTATCTATATTTTAAGACAGTAAAGCAACAACTAAAAGTAGCTTACATAAAATAGAAACTTGATATTTCTAGCACCAATGTAAGGAGCTATAAAAAATACAAAAGATTTTGTATTTTTGAGGAGCTAGAACCTCAGCTGATCCAATTTTGATATTTCTGTGGAATTAAACAGGTTCACAGGAGCTGAGAATAAGGTCGTTCTGCTGTCATTAGAGTTATCTAAGGATTTATCTTCCAAGGGGTGGAAATTCTTAAAGTTCCACCCACACATTGACCTTTAGCAGATCTCTCAAGCAACTCACCTTGAGCTGAGCAATGGAAGGATGAGAAGATAGGAGCAGTGCAATCCCTTGTAAAAACACTGAGAACCATTGACCTCTAGCTTATCATCATAAATATCTCAAGAAATAGTGATATATATTTTCCAGTTCTAGCCAGGAGAACTTTTGTCTCTGTTTTGGGATGGAAAAGTGGGGCAGAGGTTGATATGTGTCCATACAAATCCTGCATGCTGTGTTGCTCAGCCTATAGGACACTTTCACATGATTTACCTTTTGTCTGTCCAATTTTTGTTTGCCAAAGATGTCTGTCTCCTGCTTACTGACAGTTTTTATGTATTGAAGCATTGCACCAAATAAATATATGAAGATAGATAGGTCTTAGGCTCCTTGAGAGCTGTGCAGAACTCAACCTTTTTGGGAACTGTTCTTAGGTGTACAAGGTGACTTGCCTTTCCTTAACACCTTCAGAAATGGGTATCTGTTAACAGGTAGCTTTGTCATCCCAGTTTACCACTCTGTAGTAGTTTAAACAAAGTAGAGATCAGTGGAAGGGATGCTTATGTTTGCAGTTCAGCTATTCATGTCTCAAGGAAAACTTTGAATCCTCTTTTAGGATGCTAGTAGAACAAAGAAGCTGTGGGAGCAGCTGGCAGGCATGCACACAAAGTTGATTGGAAAAATAGTGCGTGTGCCATGACTTCCAGTGAAATCCATAATATTTACAGAGCAGGGAGCTAGGATAACGCTGGGGATGTCTGCCACTGTCTAAATATGCAGTGACCAACAGTGATGCCAGATGCAAGCAACAGGCGTGATCGGGCAATAAATACAGACAGAAGCATGGATATGGGAGCACGTACACTTGTGATTCTTCCAGGGTTGGACATGGAGTTTAGAGTGTGCAGGTTTAACTTCCAAGCTGTGTATTAGTCACTAGACTATGTGGGAAGCTTGTTACTAGCTGTCAGAACTACATTTCAGTAGGGAAGCCTGCCAGTAGCCTGTCGGAGCCCATTTAAGTTGAGAGTATTGCAGCTGTCCTACTTCTCTCTCTTCTTGTGAATTAAACTGTGTCACTGCTGCTGTTGTGTGTGTACGTTGGGGAGAGGAGGGAGAAACATATGTCCTTATGTTTGATTGTATGCTTGAGATGAGCCTTCACCACATGACCTCATGCTCAGAGGGCACATCTCACCATACATTGCCCCTTACTTCCCACCCAGCACTGTCCTATACAGCTGTCATTTAGCCCTTTGCTTTTTTAATATTCCTCTTTGTGATTTTATTGTTATCAAATCCAGATTTGGAGGCAAGTAGTACTTCTGAGGAATTTTCTTACTAATATTATCTGTTCTTCCTCATGTTCAATGATTCATTCATGTGCTGAGATATCCCAGAATGTCTCGGGTTTCCACTTCTTCCTTCATAATTTCTAGCTGCAGCTGCAAAGTTCTTCATTCATTTTACTATAAATTTAACTTTAGCTGAAAAGAAGCTAATAAATACAAAATAATTTGCAAGAATTTCCTTGGCTACCATGCAGGACTTTCTTCTTTTCTTCTATCTGTTTGACAAGATGGTATTCAAAGGAGCAAATTATGCCATCGTGTGCAAACCTGAGAAACACCAAGTGGTGGGAACAGTCCTGCAGTTCATGATTTGGCAACTTAGGACACTTCTGCTACAGATTGCCCTAAAAAACAGGGCCTGCTCTTTGTAGGGAGGATGAGTGAAAACAGCCTGGGTGTGATTGAACTGGAAATGTGATTACTTCATTTTTTTTCAAGATTCCCACAATATCTTCCCCCTTTCAAGCAGTATTAAGCTTGAGGCTGTTCAGTGGGGGAGTGTCAAGTGAGATGGAAAAGTTAAACCTTGCCTCTAGTGACATAGGGCTCTATTGTTGCAAAGCCTCAATCTCATTGAAAGTCCTGAAAGCCAATGGAATAAAAATTTTTACAGAAGATGAGCCTTGTGACTGCTTTCTAAAACCCTCTCCAAATTAAGATAAGTTGCTTGGTTTTGACCGTTACTTCAGTGACTTTGCTATTTTTATTTTCCTGTAGGGGAGTGCTCAAGTACCAGACCAACTTAGAGGAACACCCTCCTGGTTGCTTTAATCCTAACAAAACACTCCGACAGAATATGATGATGCCAAAGGCTTTTGAAGAGCCGTTTCCTGACTATACTACTGAGCCTTTCCCAGAGGACTTGCCAGTACCAGAACCCTTTGTACAAAATAAATTTATGAGAATTTGTTCCGAGGAACCCAAGTTCCAGTCACACTTCCCAGAGGTCTGTATGATCCGACGTTTCAGGTATTACAAGCTATGCCAAGTCTTTCAGTCAGCCATAACCACTAATTATTGCTTTTCCAGACCAGATGTTTTAATAATGGAAAATATTATTAAAATCTTTTCAGGCATTCCAAGATTTGATGGGGAAAAACAATCTATATTAAACCTTGAGCTATATTACAATGTGGTGTATAGAACAGGGTGTAAAAATGTTCAAGAGTTTGGCTGTAATGTTCTTTTTTGTACGACACGATAAGAGATGTATTAGTCTTGCTAATAATGTGACTTTAAATTACAGCGTAGCGCTTCAGAGCAAACATTTATGTAACGTATTCATAAGGTCCCTTTGTAAGCATTGTGTGGCAGTAGTTAATTGAAATAATCAAACTCCATTTGTTCTCTTTTTTACCATGCAAATGTGAGTCCTAATACTCATTTCTGGGTTGCAGTTGGTTGTGGTTTGGCTTTGTATAGCCTGTTGTTTGCAGACAGGCTTGTTTTATATGTGGCATGGGTTAATGAGTATGATGACAGTGGGGATAGAAAAGCCTTTTCTTCTTCTGTTTTCCATTTGCCTTTTGTTTCTTTATGTTTTGTGGCAGCAGCTTTTTCTTCATCCAAATTTTCCCCTTTCTTTTGAGAAAAGATGAGCTGGGCTGTCTTGACAAGTAGCCTGAGGAGGTTTGGGAATATGGAATTCACAAGTCCAAGGCCCATCCCTCAAGGTGGTCTCATAACAGACCTCACAGGAGTTTCTCTTTATTATTATAACTTTTTTTGTTTGTTTGTTTTTTTTCTGTAGAACACATATATCCCTTACTAGCTGCAGTGGGAACCCATTTTACTATGGAGCATGTAATCATAATACAAACCACTCAATTCTATGTTAAGTACTCCAACAAGGTTCTTTGGCTTTGTATTTTGTTTTGGTAAGACTCCCAAGTTGCAAGCGTGGATGTATCTATGACTCCACATGACCCACGGAACATCAAACAGTCTTTGGGGCTTCAGGATGCCTACTTTACAGCTATTTATGGGAAAATAAGACCCATGGAAAGAAATGGCCACTCATTGTTCTCCTAGCAGTTTATAATGTTTAGGACTCTTTCAGATTTGGAGTTGTTTTATGCACTTAGCGATAACCAAGTCTAAAACAAACACAAAAGCTTTGTGGAAAATAAAAAAGGTCTTGTGAGCTGCTGAATTTTTTAAGGCCAGAGCAAATTAAATACTCTGCTGGTTGCAAGAGATGCTGATGTGTAACTTCAAAAACTGGTAAAGGAAGGTGGATGAGGGTTGAGAGTACTTCAGTGCCATGGCTTGGGTGACTGAGAAGATGTGGAATTAATAGTTAGTTCTGCCATAAGCTGTTAGTAATTGACTTTTAGGATGGGATATAGCTGAACAGCTGCAAATGTCTCTGTCTGGGGTAGTCACCCAGGGCTCCCCATATAATCAGTGCAGAGAAATGAGCACTTCCAGGGCATTCTTTGTCTAGCATACAGATCTTCTACAGGGGCAAATGAATCATGATTCAAAAGTGCCCATTTCTCTTCCTTGTCTATGATTTTAAACTAGCTTGATATGTGTAAGTTCTATAGCACAAGAATGCTTCTTTCTTACTTTCTTGCTTGTACCTGACATGATTAAAGGAAATAGTCAAATCATATTGCCTGTCAGATAGTGTTTTTCCATAAAAGTTAAGGAGCTTTATAATACTCTGGTCTGTTTGATTTTGAAATGGTGTACATAATGTGTCATTCACTGCTGAAACCAGTTGCAACCAAGTACATAAAACCAGAGTAACATGGTTGCAAATGAGGTCGTTAGCATCTTATTCAAATACATTTATTGTTTGTGCTTGTGGATGATGCTGCTGGTTAGATGGATTATACCTCCATAAAGTGCTTGGTTTTCTGCACCTAAGAGAGATGTGAAGGTTATGGGTGACCAAAACGCTGTTCCACAATAGATGTGAAATGAGGTCCTACAAGTGTTCGTGTAGTTTTGAAATTAGAAAACATAAATGTAAAGTCCTTGAAATAACCTGTCTTTGTTCTCCCGTAGACCTGGTTTTGGATTTCTGGGCCTCTGTGCTTGTACTGTGTGGAAAGGCTGTATCGGTACCTCCGCAGCAGTAAACCAGTCACCATAACTTCAGTGATAAGCCATCCTTCCAATGTCCTTGAAGTAAGGATGGTGAAAGACAACTTTAAAGCAAGGCCTGGTCAGGTGAGTTAATGTGCCCCTGAAAAATCATTGCTGTTCATGTAGTATGGCCTATGGGCATCACTTTCACTTTGTATGTACTAACTGCTCATTGAATGTTTTGAACATATCTTTTCTATCATTTAATTTTCTCTGGCTGATTTTGTTTCAGTATGTTATTCTTCACTGTCCAAGAGTGTCCGCACTGGAAAGCCATCCATTCACCCTTACAATGGTAAGGCATATCTTTTTTTTCTGTACTTTCCTTTTTGTTCAGGTTTGGTAAGCAAAAAAGGAAACAGTCTTTATTTCTTTCAAGGTGAAAATTCCCTCTAGAAGGACTTATGTTTCATTTATGATGGTACCAATGAATATGAAATGGCATGATTATTATGTATGACAGTGCTCAATACATATTTAATTTTCTCCACTGTTGAGAAAAATTATAATGGGGACTTTTTTCAAAGTCTTCCATAAGTGAAAAACAGTAATAAATAAATAAAATCCATACGGTTTTGATAATTTTTATACGAGGTTTCAGCCTTTCTTTATAGAATTTAATTCAGAATGAGCATAAATAATAATTTTTCTGTCGTCTCCTTTATTAAGTGAAAAGACATTCCTGCAACTGCCTTTTCCAAAGTTAGAAAAGCATCAAGTTTAAAAAAGAAGTTTCTAAAATAGTCTTCTGCTTTATTTGCATATTAAGAGATCCATTGATGACTTTCAGTGATATACCACTGAAATCATACAATATTTGGCTTATTATTTATTCAGCTCAGCTGATCTAGAATGGGAATTGGACCTCCTGGAATAAAGTGAAATTGTACATAATAAATGTGAAGCTCTCCAGGAGTGAGCAGTGTAGAGGCCTGAAATATACTACCAAAAAATCACTGTACTGCATTGGCTGTGTTGTTACAAAAGTAGAGTCTGAAGGTTGAATGTTAGTGGCAGCCTTTTCCTCCCCAAAGGAATAAAGGCTTTAGGATTTCCTGAAATAGATATTCTTCAAGAAGACCATGGAGATAAATACTAATGTTTGATTCATTCTTTGGACTGATAACTGATACTTTATCCCCACTGAATTGTACCTAGTGCTATGGAACAGCTGAGATGCTTCACTATTACTTGAAATTCAGATGCCACAAACAGATCCTATTCATTTCCTCATTTCCAGTTCTTGGGTTTTGTGAATTTTTTTTTTTTTTGTTATTATTATTTTTTAATTTATTTACTTACATGCTGAGCCAGGAGGCAGCTACTGTCACACAGGAACCCACACTAAATTCCACCCAAAATAAATTTTGCGCTGTAAATCTGTGAGAGAATCTCACTTAAGGGAAGCTGTCTCTGCATGGCTTAGTGAAGCGAAACTGCCTCTTGCATTGCCTGATTTTTGCAAAGTTTTCCTGGCTTTTCACTTTAAACATAGGAAGGCAGGCATGTATTATTTTTCTGTTGTTAACTCCAGTAGGCAAGTTTTAAGGCTTTCCTCTGTGTAGTTCATTAAGATAAGTTGATATGCAATGATGAAAAATTATGTGCATTGAGTATGATGGAATGGTAGCTGGGTTTTGTTTTGCACAGAATGGTTCAATCAGTATATATGTTTTTTATTAGTTTAGTGATCAGAAGATAAACTTTGAGAACTTATTATAAGTCTCAGATTGCTTTTTGCACTTATTTGGCCCTGGCATAGTTATATTTAGTAAAGTTAGACCTGGTTTATGCCAGGGGACACATCTTACTTAAACATTAATCTCAAAACATCATATTTTTAGTTTCTGACTGTCTATCTCAGTGGAAATTAAAATACTGGTAATCATAAGCAGTAATTGCACAGTTTGGAAAACATGGGAGTCTTATAAAGATTTATTCTTACGTTAGGACACTGCTAAACCAACGGATTGTGTGATTCTAATTTCCAGAAGAAATGCCATCAAGGAGTGTTAGGCCTGGTTCAGTAAACTTTTTTTCTGGCAAAACTTCTTATATGTTATGATGAGAGCTTTTATCAGAAAAGAGACTGCTGACATGGATCTACTGGGTTAGATCGTAGGGTGAAGTTGAATAAGTTGTTTTATTGAAGTCAGATTCTTTGCATGATTGGACAATTTCATTCACTATGGAAAATAGTGTACTATGATAGTGCATGCTATGGGAAAACTATTTTTGCATCAAAACTTTAGATCTAGGAGCTGTGTAAAATAGATCTCTATTAGAGATATGGACTCTATAGACTCAAATGGGTCTGAGTTTTCCTAGTAAATATAAAAAACTCATTTATAATAAAATAATGTGCAATAAATTTCTGATACATAAGGCTAGTTGATAAATTACAGTTTTTGTCATTTTTGCAGTCACATTTTAAAAATGTAACATTAGAACTAGCATTTCCACTCATGTACAATGCATTATATTTTAAGTGTGTAATACTAGACCAGGTCATTACTCTTCATGGCCAGTGCTTTGCACTTTAAAGTACAGTTTTATCCTTCAGCATAACAGCATATCCTTCAAAATCGAATACATATTTATTACAAGATATGAACTTACCACTCAGTTACTGGGATTAATTTTTATTGCCACAAACTTATTTTAGTAGAACATCAACTATGCTGGAGGAATGCTTGTCATTGGGTAAATGGCTGCTTTGCAGCGTAATAAGGATTTGAAATGTCCAGGTTTATGACAGTCTTTTTGCCCAGCCTAAGCAGGGGACAGTGATTTCCACATGTCTTGCTAGATCACAGAATGTGCCTTGGGCTGCTCTCCTGCTTAGAAAGATTATTATTTTTTTTTAATATGATGGCAGACATGGGACTGTGCCTATAGAGTGTGTAGGCATAATCTTAACTGAGTATTTTTTCTGCTCCCGTCTGACCTACTTGTAGTTACCGAGCAATCTGAAACACTACTGCTGCTTCTTTTGTTGGATGATGATAATCCCTGGGTTGTTCTTCTAGGCTGGTGTGGAACTGTGGGGCTCAGAGCCACAGCAAGAGCAGCACGAGGGGTGTGTGGGGATTCAGATACTGGAAGCACAGCGCAGTGATGACTGCAGTAGAACTAGGGGGAAGACTGCAGCATTCTTCCTGGTGCTGTTATCCTGCTTAGAATAATGGAATCATAGAATGGTTTGGGTTGGTAAGGACCTTTAAAGGTCACCTAGTCCAACCCCCCTGAAATGAGCAGGATCACCTTCAGCTAGATCAGGTTAGTCAGAGCACCATCCAATCTCACCTTGAATATTCTCAGGCATGGGACATTTACCACCTTTCTGGGCAACCTGTGCCAGTGTTTCACCACCCTCATTGTAAAACATGTCTTTTTTATATCTAGTCTAAATCTACCTTCTTTTAGTTTTAAAACCATTACCTCTTGTCCTGTTGCAGCAGGACTTGGCTCTATGGGATGTCCTGTCTAAGTGATGAAATGTCTCTCTGGGCCTGGAATATGCTTAAAAGACAAGAAATAACCACTTCAGGCATGTCTGTATACTCAAAGTGAGGACAATAAACAAAAGTGGAAAGGAAGGAGTGAGTCAGTATGAAGGAGTCATGCAGATATTTTACTAGTCTCTTCTTCCCTTTTTGATGATGTGTAATATTTGCAGTTTAGCTCAGTTTCTTACATAATGCTGGGGTGGAGGAAGGCACCGGGAGGCTGTGTAAAGGGCCCAAGCACACTCCCATTGCACTCTGGCAAAGCTCCCATGTTTCACTTGGAGCCAGAGGGAGCTCTGAATCGCAGACGTGAAAGGTAGGCATTCCTCAGAAAAGTATGCAGTGGCATTTCTTTTCTTTTCCTTTTCGTCAGTTGAAGATCATTTTGTCCAATGTCCCTGCTCAAGCAGGGCATCTATACCCAGTTGCCCAGGACCATGTCCAGATAGGTTTTGAATATATCCAAGGATGGATACCCCACAACTTCCCTGGACAGCTAGTGCAGGTGCTTGGTCACTCTGTCAAGGTTTAGCGTCGGTGTCATTGACTAGACCTATAACAGATGCTCTCTGTTAACCTCTCTCCTGTCCCAAAGGGGAAGAGAAAGGGAATAAGAGAGAGAAACTATGAATTTGGAAAACAGCTGTAATTAAAATAATAATAATAGAATGAAATAGAAACAGATAGAAAACCAATATCAAACCCAACCCCCTTGATGGCAATTACATGACCGTCACCACTCCTGCTGTGGAGCAGGCACTAGGGAAGTCCCAGACAGAACTCAGCAGCAGATGGGGATCAGATTCAGGAGCTGGGTTCTGGAACTGGATTCAGGAACACATGGATTAGAGTTCAAAGGCAGAGGCTTTGAATAGAGGCTTCCTCAGACATTGGCCATTGAAGAAGAGACTTGACCCTTGTAATTCCTCAGCTTTATACTGAATATGATATATGTGGGATAGAATTCTTTGTTGGTCAATTTAGGGTTACCCACCCCATGCATTCCTCCCTGAAGGTGTGACCTTTCACATTCTGCATCCACCATGTGGTATGCAAGATTTAGCAGTGACCTTGGTCTACACGGGATTAAGTATAAGCAAAAGCCTTTCTACACACAGCAATCCTAGGTAATTACCGTAAACATGGAGCATTGTCACGGCTAGGAGCAGATACACACTGTGAAAATATGCTGTTGACTTCAGAAAATGCAGTTAATTAGAAGAGACAGCTGAGAATCGAAATCACCAAACAGAATTACTTCTGTTCTAACTCAAGTCAGGACACTCTTAGAGTAAAAAAGTGTTTCCTGATTTTCAGAAGGAACCTTCTGTCTTTCAGTTTGTGCCCATTGCTTCCTGTACTGCTGCTGGGCACCACTGAAAAAAGCCTGATTTCATCCTCTTTGTACCCTCCCTTCAGGTATTTATAGACATTGATAAGGTCCCCTTAGAATCATAGAATCACTATGGTTGGAAAGGACCTCTAGGATCATCCAGTCTGACCTTCCTTCCAACATTTCCCTAACCAAAGCCTCAAGTGCTACATCTACTCATTTTTTGAACACTTCCAGGGACGATGACTCCACCACCTCCCTGGGCAACCTGTGCCAGTGCCTAACCACTCTCTCAGTGAAGAAATTCTTCCTAATATCCAGTCAAAACCCCCCCGGCACAACTTGAGGCCATTTCCCCTCATCCTATCATCAGTAATTTGGGAGAAAAGACCAACACCAGCGTTACTACAACCTCCTTTTAGATAGTTGCAGAGAGCAATAAGGTCTCCTCTCAGTCTCCTCCAGACTCAACAACACCAGTTTACTCAGCCACTCCTCACAAGGCATGTTTTCCAGCCCTCTCACCAGCCTAATTGCCCTTCTCTGGACCCACTCCAGCACCCCAATGTCCTTCTTATCCTGTGGTGCCCCAAACTGGACACAGGACTCAAGTTGCAGTCTCACCAGTGCTGAGTCCAGGGGCACGATCACCTCCCTGCTCCTGCTGGTCACACCCTTTCTGGTACAGGCCAGGATGAGCCCCTGAGCCATCTCTTCTCTAGGCTGAACAGTCCCAGCTGTCTCAGCCTTTCCCCATAGGAGACATGTTCCAGTCCTTTCATCGTCTACATCACCCTTAGTTGGACTCTTCCCAGTATGTTCATGTCTCTCTTGTAGTGAGGAACCCAGAACTGGGCACAGTGCTCCAAGTGTGGCCTCAGCAGTGCTGAATAAAGGGGAAGGGTCACCTCCCTTGATCTGCTGTCAGTGTTGTTTGTGCACTCTGAAGTTCAGGTTCTTGGAGATTCCAATTTTCTCTCATGATCAATGTGGAATCTGACGTTTTTTAACTCCAGTTTTGAAGCATGTTTCTACTGTTTTTTATTCCCTAGTGACTTTGTATTCACTACAATTCAAGTGACTTCTTGACTTTGTTATCCATTGGAAGGGCTGGGAATGGTAATGATGGGATGACCCAACATCTGGGATTCCTGCCAGTGACCTGCTGGTCAGTTCTGGGTAGTTTCTAGTTGTCTGCTCATTTCCTATTGTCTTCATTTCTTTATTGTCTTTTTATATCACTTTAACAAAATGTTTTCTTTTTCATAGAATCATAGAATGAATCATAGAATGTCTGGTCTGGAAGGGACCTCCAAAGGTCATCTAGTCCAACCCCCCTGCCATAAGCAGGGACATCTCCATCTAGACCAAGCTACTCAGAAATTCATCTAGCCTGATCTTGAATGTCTCCAGGGATGGGGCCTCCACCACCTCTCTGGGCAACCTATTCCAGGGATCTATCACCCTCATACTGAAGAACTTTTTCCGAACATCTAACCTAAATCTACCCTTTTCTAGCTTAAAGCCATCACCCCTCGTCCTGTCACTCCAAACCCTTGTGAATAGACCCTCCCCTGCTTTACTGTAGACCCTTTCAGGTACTGGAAGGTCGCTATAAGGTCCCCCTGAAGCCTCCTCTTCTCCAGGCTGAACAGACCCAATTTCCTCAGCCTGTCCTCACAGTCTTTTTAACATGTTTTACAATGTTTCTTTTACCATTTTCTACACACAACTGTATAAAACTGTTACTATGCTGTGTAAAAGAGTGAGAGTAACATTTTCAGTTCTGTACACCCTTGTGTCTAACTTACGTATTTTAGATAGGCCATTATTGCATCTTACAATTGAATCTGAGCAGAATAGAGTTAGCTCCAAGATATTTTAATCTGTAGTGGGGACAAATATTTTCTGTAAACAAATAATTTGATTCAGTGTTTGTAAAGGCACAAATTATTTTTTGTGTGTTCCCACTTAATGAACTCTTTTAAGGAGATTTGTCTTTCAGACCAAGTACATGATATGATCTGAAAATCTGACCATCGAAAGAACATCAGAAATCTTCTCTTTAGTGCTATGCTTCCCAAGACTGACATTTCTTTATGCTTTTGTGGAAGGAAGTGTGGAACTCATTTGCTATGGAAAAATTTGAATGTCATTGTGTGTAACAATATTTAAAGGCCTTGGAAAAGAAGAAGAGCATTATCAATAGTATTAATTTCCAGCAGTAAGGATGGCCCTTTGTTACAGTTCATATATTCAAAAAGTTGCTTCCCGGTTTTAGTATAAAAGACCCCATCTCTTATCAAAACTAAGGAAAAAAAATAGTTTATGCAGATTCTTCCTTTTTTTTTAAAAAAATAAATAATTTGGAAAGTGTTTTTTCTGACTTCATTCTGGTTGCTCTTTGTTTTATCCTGCATGAACAAGAAGAGACTAAGGCTTGCAGTTTACTGTACCGTTGGTTTTCTTTCCTTCTTACATTTTCCACTTGGTATTGAGTTCCCTTTCTTTCCAGACACTCAGCCACACTGCTGATTATTTGCAGCAGCATGAAACCATAGTACTGACTGTTTATAGCTGCACACTTCCTATTTTTTGCTGATGAATGACCTCAGAAGTAGTTTCTCATTTAGAATGTATATCAGCGCCTTACAAGAGAAGTCACTTTTTCTGCTATGTTTTTGGAATTTCTTGAATTGGCATGTCTTGATTGGCAGTAAGCCTGGTGGAAATAGGCCTGTGTTTTTCAGATGTTAAGTGCTTCAGAAGATGTAGTGAGTCTTTCATGTGGTCTCTGCTGAATCTACTACAGGGTCAATGCAAGCCACAATCTCTCACAAGCTGCAGTTCAGACAGCTTGTCTACCAAAATACTGGTGTCGACTCCCAGCTCATCACAAAGTTTGGTAACCTTGTTGTTTTAAGAGTGTTGTTTTGCTTGTTGCAAAAGAATGTAGGAAACAATTACATCACTTCATGTGGAACTTAGAGTGTGAAAGACCTTGATATAAGGACAAAACCAAGAGGCAAATTCTTCTGAATTTGGAAGTCGCTCAGATCTGATTTGGTGAAACTTCTACTCTGCAACAAACATCCACAAATGCAGGATCAAATGATCTGTTATCACAATCTTGTGACAGTTTTAGTTGTCACTAGCTGCTGTCATGCCCTCATTTCCCCTTGGAACTAAAATCCACATTGAGCAAAGACAGGAGATACTGTTGTACCACTGTGGTATGAATTCAGAGCTCACTTACACTGCTCTCTGAATAGCTTAAAGTTTAAAAACCTTCTTTCTGTTGCATGTATCAGGGCAATCTGATGTTTCACCTCTAAACTAGAAGTTTAAAGGTGAAAGAGGAGAAAAGAAAACTTAATCCTGTTGAGAAATGCAGTAGTGAACTGAGTCTTTCATCAAAGCTTCTTTACTCTTGCCTTTTGCAGTGGTGCCTTTGGGGGAGAGCCTGTCAGGTGCTGTGGTGATTGAATGAGTCACTTTGCAGCATCCTCTTTGCTGAAGTTGAACTGCTGATGGAAAGGCTTCATTAAGTTTTGTTTCGTGGCAACAGCATAGATCTGCTATTTGGAATAGTTGTGTTGCCTTTTTTTTTCCAGTTAAAAAGTTGGATCTCAAAAGATTGTTGTCTTTTGTTTCTGGCAATTATGTGTGTATACTAAATTATCTTTTCATGTATTTTGACACTTCACCATAACAAAGTAGCTGAAGTGTTACTTTAGTATCCAAGAGATGAGATGACAGTTTTATGCATTATATGTAGACACTGAGACAACACCTCATCTAGACTGGTCCTCCTCTATGGTTACTCCATACTTCTGTAGTAGGAGGGCAGGAGACAATTCCAGGAGACATTCAGGACAGAAGCCAAACTGAAACCATCTGAATCACATTATTGCATTGATTAGAGGAGCTAGAGTTAGTCCCTGGGAATTCCCCCTTGGATGATGTGGGTACTGGAGTGAAGGGAGTCTTTAGGACTAATGTCTGAGAATGAGTTCTGCACTCTGTAGTTCCTGTCTAGTGATTTCAGTGACACAACCATAATTCCTTTCTTCACTGAAGTCACTCAGGCAAATAATCCATGCTTAATTTCTCTTAGATTCAGTACATAATTTTTTTGAAATGATGAAACAAATCTTAGCCCACTGAGCTCAGGTTATTCAGGAAGAGAAAAGGCATTGCCTGGCCTGCATAGGTTAGCCTTCACTGACTAACTTGACACGGAGATTTAATTCCTTTCTCCATCATTCCTTCTGACCCAGCACCATTGGTGGGGTGCCCCCTCTTGTCCTGCATTTCCTCTTGAAGCCTCCAGAATCCCTGCTGAAAACAAAAAGCCACATCTTATTAAAATAAAAAGCTTAATGTGAAGATGTTAGTCTACATTGTAAGGAGTCGACTCTCTGTGTAGAAAGAGTAGCACCTCTTCTGCTCCTGTGAACAGTGCAGCCTTAAATATTTTAGATCAATGTCCTTGTACTTTACTCATATCTATAACGCTGTCCAGGACCTCATTTGTCATTCCAAGAGATATGTATCCTGATCTTGAAGTTTGTTATCTTTTCAGATTCAGATTGTCTTTTTCAGATAAAAAAAGCCAGGATGCTCTTGGCTTTCTTGGCCACCAGGGCACATGGCTGGCACATATCCAACCAGATGTCAGTCAACACCCCCAGGTCTTTTTTTCTGTCTAGCAGCTTTCCAGCCACTCCTCCCCAAGCCTGTAGCATTGCCTGGGGTTGTTGTGACCCAAGTCCAGGACCTGTCACTTGGTCTTGTTGAACTTCATAGAACTGACCTTGACCCTTCGATCCAGGCTGTCCAGATCCCTCTGCAGAGCTTCCCTTCAGGTGACAGTCCTGATCTGCACATTTAAATTTTTGGGCTTGATGCGTTGTCAGAAAGTTCTCAGGATATGATACATGCATATAAATAATGTCACAAGGAACACATTTGCTTTTATAAGAGAAAACTTGTGTTTTCTAGAGCCAGGGTTATCTTTATTTCTGGATAAACCAGAGTTCATTTAAAATCAGTGATGGTATTAACAGTCTAGCAGTGAAATTTTAGCTCTAAGCTTCTTTTACACAAGAAATTTTGTACTGTGCAAGGAGCAAAACTGGAGATGATGGAGAAACATGTGTCCTGTACTGTAAACTTGAGAAATAAACTATCCACAACAGGAAAAGCCTGTGAGCCAAGTTCCGAAGTGCTTCGTTAAAAAGTTGAAAAATAGTTGGAAGTTTGCTGGAGTAAAAAGTATGTGAGGACATCAAGAGCTAAGTTCATACTGGCAGATAAATACAATAAAACCAAAATATAAAATGAAGACATTCTAATAGATTTGTTAAATATCTTGTGCAAATGGTTACGAAACTTGTCTTTATGAGATGATTTACAGAGCGTTTAGGGAAACACAGATACTGTGGAGTGTCTTGCTGGCAAACTAAAGAAATCCCTAGAGCCTGTCTGCTTTTCACAGAAGTAGAAAATCTAGCAGCTGTTTTGCAAAAAAAATGAAGTAAAACAAAAATATAGTAGATTAATATTTCAGATGCCTCTAGTACTTCCTTAGACTTGTTTATTTGGTTTGATTAGGTTTTGAGCTTAATAGTTTTGGGGTCTGTGTAAGCACCCTAAGAAAACCTTCACTTTCATATACATTTACAAATCTAACTCTTTTGGATCAAGGGAACACAGAAATTGTTAGATTTTAGTTCACTAAATCCTGTCCCCTTCTTCAGCAGATACTTTAAACAGGTGTCCTCTCATGAGTAGTTTTCCTTGTATTGTAACTATGAAAGTAAATTTACAATATATAACAAGCACCTACTGACTTTAGCAGAGAAATTTGTTTTCTCCCATCCGAAGTGGTGCTTCTAGGTTAGCTGCTTGGTCAGGTTATAGTAAGGTCTAGGACGTGCAGGAGAACAGCAGTATGAAAAAACCCAAACCAGCGCAACTTTGAAGCGTGAGTACAGTTAATGAGTAGACAAAGTATTAGAGGAAATTAAGCACCCTGCCTCTTGCTGTCCTAAAATTAAGACCAGCTGACTGGCTGGGATCCATGCTTTAGCCTGGCAAAATACTGTGTGTGCTGGTAGGGTAGTTTGGAAGGACACAGTGTTCCTCAAGGTGCTAGTGATGCCCATAGTAAAACTATTGATCCTTTGATTGTTCTTTCCATGAGGGTCTCACACCACTGGGGGCCAGTTAGCACGAGTCTGGAGGTGGCCCGTAGTTTCTGCTCAGGGATGATGGAGAAGGAGCCTTTTGTGCCATTCAGGTTTCCTGTTTTACTCCTGCAGGGACAAAGGCTTACGTTCTGAGCATCCCATAAGGTGATGATTTGTTTTTTCTATGAGCTAGCAACTTGAAATGCGTAAATGATAGGGACTGACTTGCTGGGATTGAAACATTTTTACTATGTTGTAGGGAGTTGGACTTGATGATCTTTATTGTTTTTTTTTGCAACTCATGCTTTTTGTGATTGTATGAAATTTAATGTGTCTGCTGGGATGAAAGGATAGTCAGCAAGTTTTTTACCTTGGTTGAGCTGCAGAGGCAAAGAAATCCTGACTAGTCTGTAGAAGTGTATCTGTAGTGCATTCATAGCAGCAATACACTGGTGGTCAGGCTATTACAAACTTGCTAGAAAACAAAGTAATTTCATATTATTTATTCAACAACATATGTATTTTATGCACCATTATATTTACTTTACACTTGTAACTATTGATCTCCTTACAATCCTAAGACATCTATTACAGTAAAGAATTGTATTTTCTTGTGCAAGAGTGAAATCAAGGAACAAGTGCTCATAGATGGAGACCTAAAAAACAAAAGATTGTTTCAAACACAGAGCAATTTAACAACTCAGATTGCAGGGAGTGAACTTGAAGTAGCAAATGCTGAACTACAGACTCATAGGAATTAATGGGTGTGGGTTTGCAGTTTATGTTACAGCAGTTAGACCCCAGATGACCAGAATGATCTTTCTTGGCACTGCAGCTGACCAGTGATGCAGACTGAGCATCCCACAGTGCCATGGTGTATTTTTCCACTAGCTAGACCGCAGGTGTTTGGGGCTGTACAACAAACAGTATAAAAAAATGGTAAGTGAAAAGGAGAAGTATTTGGCATGTTTCTGCAGCTGGGCTGTTTGCAAGGAGTCAGCTCTGCAATGGGAGGGCTCTGGCTGAAGCCATGAGTATTCAGAGCACGGTGGTCTCGCCTTGATCATCCAGACACCCTTGATACTTAAATCATGTTCCATGGTTAGGATTTCCCCATGTTCAGAGCTGTTATAATGTCTGCTGATGTCTGCCAGTTAAAGTAGGACAGCTGTAAATCCAAGTCTCTAACAGGGAAAACATTTAAACAAAATCCAATCTGTGAAGTAACACAAAACAGAAAAATAAACAGAGCCATTTAGAGAATCTCCTAGTCTTTGAGACAGAGTTGTCTTTAAAAGAGTAACTCCTCAGATTAACCTTTTTCCTCTGAAATTTTCTTCTTATGGGATTCATTAGTTAAAGCAAGGGTAGCCCAGTGTAACAGAGTTCACCTCCTATGAGTCAGACTTAAATCTAGCTACTATTTTTTGGCTACCTTTATATAGCCTGCCTGTGTTTGTCATCACTCCTCTTCATTTTCTAATGTCAGGTTGAATAATTTTAGCAATGTTTATATCAGTTTTCTATGAAACCAGACAAGCTACAGCTTACTGAGCTTCCAGGGTTCACATTTCCTTGTCAGCTGGCAAAGCTGGAAATCTTTTCTTTTTCTTTTTTTTTTTTTTTTTTCTTTCTCTCATCTACGTGAGGGAAAATAAGCTGTTTGTATTTAGTTTTTTTTTCCCCCTCCCCAATTCTGTCTCTTTCCCAAGTGTGCTAAGTCTTTATTGTGTTTTTCTGGATCTGTCTAAGGGTTTGTCTGCGACTGGAGCATGGATGGGCTAATGAAACAGGGTTTGCAGTGCAGCTGGTTCTCCCTGGCAGGTAGGCAGCCAGAGGCATGGGAACAGATCAGGGGCTTAGCAGTGTTTACAGTCCCTGCCAGAGTATGTCCAAGTCTGTATTAGGATTATATCATGAATTTTTCCCCAAAGCAAAAGCTTTCTTTGAAGGAGTTTCCCTTTAAACAAACTCTGCGATGAGCTTTTTAATTCCCAAAAACAGACAAAGGTGAGGTTTCACACTATACTTCCAGCTGTGGCACAGATCTTCTTCACAACTCTGGGCAATATTCAGGCCACCTCCTACAGCACAAACACAGAAGCTGGTGTTTACTGTGGTACATCAGCTTCAGAGCAGTATCTCCACAGGAACTTGTAAGGAGCTTCATTTGCAGAGCCACATGGGGGTACAAAACTTGGACATCCCTTTCATCCTCTTTTTTTCTGATATTCTTTAGTGTTATCCTTCTATGACAACGCTGTGATTAAACCCTAACATCTCTAAGAGTCTTCACAGTTCTTATGGTAAAGCTTCTTACAGTAAAGAAGAGCTGGAAACTTTCAGGAATTAATTTCTATTTTCTTGCTGGTTTGCTGTTGACTCACCCCAGCTTCCTGCACCCCAAGGTCTAAAGAGAATGTTTTACAATATTTTAACAGTATTTAATACCGTTAAAGTTATTTCAATGAGGTTTGTCCTGTTTCTTGTTCTGGGCATGATGGATTGCAGTAGAGTAGATCGCAGTGATGTTAAATACTCAAGGTATTCTAAACTGAAAACACAGATGCTGATAACATAGTTCTCCTTTTCTACATGTTGTGCATTCATATGCACAAATTTCTACACTGCTTGTCACCTCCAATAGAATTTTACACCAATGTAAAGTATTATCAATGTGATCTAACAGTAATTAGTTCACTCATTTCGTGTTCATATAAAAGCAAAGCATAGAGGACAACTGAGAACTGCGTTCACAATGTGAAACTGATGCATTAAATATTAATTAAACTATTAAGATTATTAAAAATTATAATTTATATTTTATCTCAACATAGGGATAAATAATAGAGCTGCAACTACTTGTGGATGTAATTAATTTATTGATTTATAAGCATAAAGTTCTCCAGGGATTGTTGCAAATTCCCTGTGTGATAATTTGCATTTGTATTTCAAGATAGCATGAAAAAAAGGGAAAATACCTATACGGAAAGGTGTTTTTTCATCCAGATATGGAATAATCTGTATTCCGTAAGTTTTATCTACATATAAAATACTATTCTCACTGCTTCGAATATGGAAGTACATATAAAAATAAAATAAACCCAGACATTCTAAACTTGCTTACATGTGATTAACAGCTCTGAGGAAATCTACCAACTTTCCAATGCTAAGAACATAGTTTACTTTCTCCAGGGTTGTAATTCTGCACAGCTCTTTTAAATTTAATGGAATGTTTTTGATTTTCATTTGGTATTAGACGATGGCCAAATGCTGGCAGATAAGCTGACTAGCATAGACATTCCTACCTGTAAAATCTTTCATTTTGTAAAAGTATATATATCTTGAGGTTAGAATAAGATTAACATAGCTTTACATAATTGCACTACCTGCCACAGTTAATTTATGTACTATAGCATTTTAATCAAATTAGTGTGGCAAACAGAGTTCATTTAACTCTTTTAAACTGAAGGAGAGTACATTTAGGTCTTAGGTCTTAGGAAGAATTTCTTCAGTATGAGGGTGGTGAGACTCTGGACTAGATTGCCCAAAGGGCCTGTGGATGCCCCCTCCCTGGAGATGTTCAAGGCCAGGTTGGATGAGGCCTTGAGTAACCTTGTCTGATTGAGAGGTGTCCCTGCCCATGGCAGAGAGGTTGGATTGGGTGATCTCTAGGGTCCCTTCCAACCTAAGCCATTCTAGGGTTCTGGGATTCCAACAACTACTGAGAAACTTGCCACTTGTGGCCTTTTGTCTAACAATGTCTAATCTTGTTAGAGACATTATTCAAGTTAATGAGTTATCCTTTTGGAAAACATTGTTTATTTAAAGAAAAGGAACTACAAGAAAGTATTTTTTTTACTTTCAAGAGTAGCTAACCATTACATTTTCCTCTTGGGCAGGGTACTGGGCAATAAGGAAACAACAAAGGGCTGCAAACAGCTCTTGCCACAGTACAGTTAGTAGCAACTGGATTGTTTCTTAGGGCTCCCAAATTAAAAGGAGCATGAGGAAACTATTGGCCAAGATATGTCTTAAAAACAATCTTAATTCTTCTTGTTCACGGCTACAGAGAGGACACTATGCATTTCTGAGGCCACTTTGATACACTTTTATTTGACCAAGGCACATGTTATTAGTCTCTTAATTTCCAGTTGCTTCAGTTTGTGCTTTTCTTCATAGAACACGAATAGATGTTTGTTTAAATGTGTGTTTGAGCTGACTGTAATAAGGATCTTGAAGCAGTTTTTAGCTGTGCAGTGTTTTAAAGATGAAATATGGCAATTTAAAAGTAAAATAGGCGATCAGAGATTTAGATACTTAAAGATGGGCAAAAGCATCATAATTGACAAGGTTTTTGACACTTTCATATAAAATTCTCACAGATAAATTGATGCTGTGTGCAGTAGATGTATGGGCAGAGAGGTAGGTGGAAAACTGGCTGAGCTGCTGGGCTGAAAGGGTTGTAGCAAGTAGCATGAAGTCCAGCTGAAGGCAAGTCGGTAGTGGTATAGCTGAGGGATCAATACTGGTTTGCAAATGATACAAAATTGGGAAAAGTGGTGGTTGTGGTGCCATTTGAGGGACCTTGAGAGGCTGGAAAAATGGCCTGACAGTAACTTCATGAAGATCTTGAAAGTGAATTGCCAAAAATTGCCTCTAATGAGGAGTAACCCCAGGTACTAGTACACGGTACATGATGGGAACTGAATGACTGGAAAGCAGCTCAGCAGAGAATGACCAGGGGGTTCTGGTGGACACAAAGTTGACCATGAGCCAGCAATGTATTAGGCAGGTCATTGCCAGCAGGTCAAGGGAGGTGATCCTCTGCTCAACACTGGCGAGATATACGTGAAGCTCTGTGTCCAGTTATGTGCTCCCCAGTAGGAGAGAGACTTGGACATATTGGACCATAAGGGGCCATGAAGATAATTAAGGTATTGGAGCATCTCTCATGTGAGGACTTCTAAGACAGCTGGAACTGATGGATGAGTGAAGGAAACAGAGCCAAAGTCTTCTCAGTGGCGCTCAATGACAGGACAACACAAACTTAAGTACAGGATGTTCCATCTGAACATAAGGAAAAATCCCCACATTTCCTGTGAGGATGGCACAGGTTGCTCAGGGAGACTGTGGAATCTCCATCCTTGAAGACATTCAAAGCACAGTTGGACACTGTCCTGGGCCACTTGCTCTTGCAGACCCTGCATGAGTAGAAGGATTGAAGTAGGCAGTCTCCAGAGGTGCTTTCTAGTCTCAGCTATCCTATGATTTTGTGATTTCATGAAGAAAGTTAAATATATTTTCATTGCACTTCATTACAGATGCCCAGTGTCCTGTTAATAACACAAGAAAATTTACCAACTTTCATGATTAAACATCTGAAAGGCTGCCTTTGAATATCTTCTTAAGATTATGGAATATATTGTCCAACAGTCTGGAAAAAGCCACAATTTAGAGACAATTGTGTTTACAGAGATGAGAAAGGTAAAATAAGTGTTCTGTGCCATAAAAATGTAAATACAATTTTCAAAGTTACAGGTCCATAGGAAAGTCTAAGATCAGAAGAGGCCTCTGGAGATCATCTGATTCAACCTTCTGGTGCAAGGCCTGCAAATCAGGGTATCCAGGAATTTGTGAAGCTGAATTAGCAAGGGAAATTGCACCATTTCTCTGGCTGCCTGTTCTGTGGTGAAAAATATTTTTCTTATATCCAGATGAAATTTACCTTGGAGCAACTTGTGCCCCTGTTCTCTTGTCCTATCACCATGTGTGGTGGTGAAGAGAGCACCCTCATCTTCCCTATAGCTATTTTTTAGTTATTGGAAGATGTCCCTGAGCTTTTCTCTTCTGTGGGTTACACCAGCACATTCTCTTTTTGACCTGTCTTTGTATGTTCAGGTTCTCCAATTCTCTCATCATCTTGATGGCCTTTGGCTGAGCCATCTACAGTCTTTCTCTTTTTCGAACTGAGGGAAAATCAGTCCATGTAGCCTAGATGATGGGTGGTTTTTTTTTTTTTTCTGGTAAGATACAGCAGCACAATAATTTTTTTTCCAGATCTCTCTGAGGAGCTCTCATACCCAGTTATAGTTATCAAAATAGGCTTCCTGAAGTCTAAAGATAAATAAATGTCTTTTTTATTGGATAATTTTTCAAAGATGTGCAGAAAGGAGTTAGTCACAAGGGTAATGTGCAAGATAACAGCTTTGAACCTACTCTGGCTGGAGACAAAGAGTATTTTGCCATCAGCTTCAATGGAAAGAGGGAATGACAGACAGTTTTATAGAACATGTGCTGAACTGGGACTGTGCATAGTTAGACTAAGAAAATCACTCCACCTCCTGTGAAACACAGAGAGCCACGGGACAACCCATACCGAAAAATAAATTCTGTTAAAGGCTCTTAGAGAAGTCCCCAGGAGAACAGATTTTTTTACTGCTTGTATGCAACTTTCTAGCTGAGAGGCTGCTTATCTACATTTATAAGGAGCATTGGTCTTGATATTTTAATTGGAAGACATTGCAACTAGCCACAGCAAATACTAGACTCATTGTGTGAGGTTTGCTTGCATCCCTTGTTGCCATTTGTTTGAAGGCTAAGACTTGTTGAAATGATTCTGATTCTTAAGTTTCTGCACCAGATTTTTATAGGAGAACCTGAAATCATACAATCATAGAATGGCTTAGATTGGCAGGGACCCTAGAGATGATCTAATCCAACCTCCCTGCTATGGGCAGGGACATCTCTCAAGTAGATGAGGTTGCTCAAGACATCATCCAACCTGGCCTTGAACACTTCTAAAAGATGACAAGGAATTAAATATGAGTCTGTTTAGCAATCAGCACTCTTAACAAGAGTGTTCTTCCCCTTCAGGAAAGTGGAGTAACTAGCTGGGACATTGTATTCTGTGTTCTAGATTTGCCAAGTTGTAAAGAATACTAACCTTTTATCTATGTCTGCTGCTAAATAAGGTATTGATAGGATCTGAACCTCAGCCCTGAGGCCACTGGTTTCCCAATCTGCAACAGATTATTTTGGGAATATTAGTGGCAATGGTTCAAAACAGAGCCAAGAAGTGTCCTCACAAATGTGATGGATGATTGAGTATTTGAAGCTTGGATTCACACCCTGAGCTTCTTTTATTTATAATATAGATGTGTTCCTTGAATTTAAGCCCTCTCCTCAGAATTCATATTTGTCTGTAGATGTAGAAAGTAAAAGACAGGAATGTCAGCATGTTGGGTGTTGGATTCGTGATGGAGCTTGGAACAATCCTTAACAGGTTCTAAGAAAGGTATCAAAACTCAGTAGTAGTATCTTTTATCAAAAGGAAACCAATGGTGTTCATTTATAGAAAGAAGGTGAAGAATCTTTTTGTGAGGAATAGTTGCGTGTCCTGTTCATGTGTGAAATAATTTGGTGTACCTGTGAAAGCTGTCCAGACGGTGAATTTGAAATCTCCCTGTAGCTGAGAAGGAATGAAACTGAAGGGGCTTCTTAGACTTTTGACTTGCCTTGACTGGAGGTTTTTAGATACCATGGTATGGGTAAGACTGTAAATAATATAATTTTCTGTTTTGACAGTCACAGGTCGCACTGAGGTGAGGGCATAGGTGCAGAGTGAGAGAGTGGTGTCTGCAAAGTGATTTTTATGGTGTGCTATGCAATCTGCTGTTTTTCCTTTGCAAACTCTATGCTCTGGCAAAGTGCAGCAAGATCTCAGTTTCCATTTAGAAGAAAGCATGAGCTGTGTGAGAATGATCAGCTGGAAAACATGTGCCCTGACACTCAAGAGCCAGGAGTCAATTAAGTACCTTGATTTAGGAGTGATGGAGCAGTTCCTGGTTTTGAATAAGTGCCAATAGGAGAGGCAGCATTTCTGTACTGTTGTATCCTCAGTTGGTCTCATTGCTGGGTAATGCTTAGTGAAGCAGCTGTTCAGTTCACAACCCGAGACAAACCCATCCCAAACTCCTCTATGACCAGATGAAAGGGTTAAGACTGAGTGGAGACTAGCCATGTTCAGCTTCCTGAGCTGTACTGATGCTAGACTTATTTCTTAAAGGACATAGCTGCTGGTGTGGCTGCTCAGGAGCGACCTATTTACACCAGGTTCTGTCTTAAGAACTGTATTTTGAATGCACTTTGTTATTTTCTTGTTACTCAGAAGTGGTCCTTAATATGTCTAATATTTTTAGTGCCCTACAGATACCAAAGCAACGTTTGGGGTCCACCTTAAAGTTGTAGGAGACTGGACAGGTATGTAGAAAACCAATTCCTTTACAGAGATAAATACCTTTACTTGAACTGTTTACCCTTTCTGGCTTCAGCAGGATTGTACCTTGATTGTGGTGTATCCTCACTAGAGATCATTCATGCTTGTTTTCCCAAAGGTTTTTTTATGACATTCTTGATTCAAACCCTGCTTTATTCAGATATACATTTCTTCAGATAACATGTTTTTCCAACTATTAATAGAACTGATTGCAATGTAATAGTTTTCAGCATTCCTCTTCTTCTGCCTCTTTTTCTTATTTTTCCTTGCCCCTGTGCAGTGCAGTGTCTCTGTGCGTGGTA
>NW_008582413.1:41051-74890 GCF_000691845.1 Merops nubicus | reverse complement strand
GAATGCTGAAATGTGCAGCTCCCAGATAAGCGGATTTTGAAGCCAGCAGTCTGGATGACTGCCAGGTTAATTAACGCCTATGGTACCCTGAGATTACAGGTTGCTTTCAAGTTCTTCCATGCTCTTCCATCGCTCTTTGAATGTCCTCCAGACCAGGGGTGTAAGCCAGGATTCCCCACAGAGGAGAGTGACAGTTTGCCGCTCCCTGGGACAGTTGTATACTGAAGTGATAGTTGTCATTATTCCTCGGCGGCTGACTTTCTTCTTGCTTAGCATAGCATTTCCTTGTATGGAAGACGGGTACACAACACCATCTTCTTCATTTCTCATGGAGAAATGTCTTCTGTGTTAATTTTTATCGGCTTGTGTGTTTGTGGAACCGAGTCAAATGAGCTCGTTGCCCTAAAAAGGATTAGACCGATTGAGGGAGACCAAGTCTAAGAATATCTGTTGAACTTGTTGGTCCAGCTGCATACTTGACTGTGGAAGTCACTACAACTTTAATAAGAAAATGTTGGGAGGGCAGTACCATATGGACGGATGCTCCATAATCACCCTGATTTTTTCCTTGAACTATAGGATTTTGGCCAGACAGAGACAGATTATGGGCCTAATTAGTCTCTGCTCTGCCCCAGTACATGGTTCTTTTGTTGTTAAGCATCCTGTCTAACTGTAAGAGGATGGTAGACTATTGGGACAAGTAGGGGGGAGAAGTGCTAGCTAATGAGTTTTCCAAAAGAAGTGGCATCTTCATAGTTTTCTGATAGCCTCTGTGGTGCAGATTGCTCTCTATTAGCATTTCTGTGCTACTCTCCCAACTCACTATCTATATTCTTCATTGAGATGCAGGTCTGTCTAGGTAGGACTGTATGAGATTCAGGACACTGTCACATTACAGAGTCACACTTGTATTAGGTTTGCTAAGCAGAGATATCTTGCCTGAAGCCAAATGTGCTATCAAGAAAGCAGCAGCTCACCCAACCCTTTATGCTTCCTCTGTACCATGGAGTCCTGTTCTCACTCATCCTCTTAAGCCCTGTGACAATTAAAGATCTCTAATTCACTGACTGTTTGAGGAGGGATTACTGTATTTGCCATGTTCCTTATAATCTTTCTCAAGCATGCTCTAATGGTTGCTTCTGCAGATAGGATATTGGGCTGGAGGAGTTTTTATGCAACATGCTGTCATCTGAACTGTTCTCATGACCTGTTCTCTTAGCCATTATCCTATTTATTCAAATTCTCTTGTATCACATTTTCACAGTCCTGAAGTTTATGCCTGACACCAAAGAGACTTAACAATTTATTTCAATTACAAGCCTAAATTAAAAGAATGCAAGAAGAGTGCAGATGTTCTGTGAACGGCAGAGGAGAACTGGTCAGGTTTGAGACATTTGTTGTCTTGCTGGCTTCAGCTTCTGCTGCCTGAATCTAGAAGATGTGGTAAAGGAACAGTTTCCTGCCATTAGCTGTATAAGAACTTGAGGGAGGATCCACTGCTGGCAAACCAATTCTGCAAGTTCTGTTTTGGGTCAAGTCTCTGACACTGAGTCTCGTGTTTTGAATATTTAATGGAATACCTCGTGGCCTTAGTGACTTTGTTTTGTAGGCTGGGAAAGCAACTGCATATCAAGAGAAAAGATAAGGGGGAATAAAATTGTCAGCTCCTGATGAAAAGTTGCTGTTAATGCAAAGTCATTTATTGCCTATCTCGCAGTGCATATTGTTTTAGATGTCCAATAGAAAAAGCCACAAGAAGCAGCTTCTGGAAGATGCAGTCACTCTAAAAATAATTTTTTTGCATAGGAGCAGATATTTAGTATATTTTCAGGCAGTACTGTTATTTGCTTTTTAAAGCAATTATTTGAATAATGAAAAATGTAGAACAGAGCAGTAGGGAAGATAGAGGAAACCTCAGACATGGTAGCTCCAAGACCTTTGCAAGCTAAACCATAATCCATACACCTACATGATGTATTTCTTGCTCCACCGAAGTCAGATTGTGCTATCTGATCTTAGAATATCTGAGAACTTAACCTTCTCAGAAGACTTGGATAAAGGCACAACATTCCCTCCCATTCTGTGGGCAGTGGCACCCTTTAGATAAATTTCCACTACAAATCAGAGCTCTTTCATTTCTTATCTGTGTTATGGTTGTATTAGTTAGTAACTGTACTGTGCTTAGCTTTCATGCTTACCACAGAAAACAGAGACACACTGGTGTTGCTGTAACGTGCTCTCAGATACCTATGCAGTGGTTACTTTCACCTGAAATACTTCCTATGGCTCCCTTTGTAGACCTCTGACCTGTGTATGTGTCTAGGTTAGGATGAGATGAGCCAGGCTCCAAGCATGCCTTTTTCTCTTCATTGTGAGGAGTCTAGATAGATACATAGCTACTTCAGAGGTAGTTAGTTTAGTTAATTGACAGTTAGTTGTGATTTTTCCCATTTAAAGGTTCCTAACATGATTTTTCCAGCTTTTGTCATGTGCACTAGGTATTGTGACTAGTGGAACAGCTGTTGCAGACCTCCCTAAAGAATGCTGTTGTCATAATCCAATTGCTGTCCTTGTGCTGACATGTGACTACTAAAGCCAGCAGCTATTGTATTAACAAAACATTTTTCTGGTGCTGTGGTGGCTCATACTATTGATGCAATTATTTTGGCACATTACAGAGGTGAAACCTGTGGCTGTCCACAGCTTAGTTAGCCTGTCAGGACCTGGACACCCAGGCTACGATGGGTTTACAGTGGCACAGGTTGGGTTAGCCCTGTGGCTCAGAGCCAAGTGTCTTCCTCTGTGGCTGCCTGGCAGTTATTGCAGCTGAGATGGTGGATGGCAATTTCAAACCCTACAATAAGGCTGAAGTCCCTGCAATGGCTCATGCACAGAAGAGAGCTGTGAGATCCATAGATTAGCCAATAAGCTGATCTGGCTAATAGCCTCCCTTCTAAACACCCATTATTCAGCTTCTCTCATATCCCTGTGGTCACCTATTTTTCCTTCAGCTTTGAAAAAATTGTTGGCTTAGTATTTACAAAACAGTTTTGTAAAACTTTTTCATTTGTTCCACTTACTCTCTAGTTTGTCTTTGGTGTTGTCATCTATCAGCTCTGTGCTTCCCCTGTCCTTGTTGCTGCCTCAAGTACTGCTGCTTGTTTAGTTTTAAAGTTGACATTTCATCTGGCACCTCCAGAGGGAAAAAACAAGTCCACAGGCCATGCCTGGTGTCCAACCACTTGACAGCAGTGAAAAAAAAAAAAACAAAAACACAGCAGTGAATCGAGACAATGTGTCTCATTCACTAGACAAACTTCAGGGTGTGAGACAGAAAGTGATATTGATGATGCTGAAATAACAGACTTGTGTAGCCTTGCAGCATGTTTTTGTTGAAAACAAATACACAGCACTCAGAGGTGTTAAGGTGAACTGCATGCCTTAAGGCAATAAAACATGGCTGCTATGTTGCAGAGTGTTGCTGCTACAAGTCGATGTGGGGTTGCATTTAAAGAAGGCTTACTGTTCTGCACTCTACAGTAATTTTTGTTTTGTGGTGACATCGTCCCGCTGTGAAGTTGCATATGATCCTAGAGGCATTGACAAGGCCTGTCCACCATTCTAAGCAGCATGGTATTTATTGTGGGGATTCCATAAGAGCACTTTAACATCACATGTTGAATCTGAGACTTCTATCCCACAAGTTACTAAATGTCATGGCACCAGGAAGTGTTGATATTTGTGGGAACTCTCTAGCTAGAGCCGGAACAGACAGATCATGGGGTATTGATCTTCATCTACCTAGTAAACTCTAGGTCTCATCAGAAAATATTTATCTTTCTCAGTTCTTCCTGCTTGAGATGAGGCTGTACACAGTCATTAGATCATTCAGGAACTGACTATGTTATTTTAAATCTGATGTGGGGAGGTTTAGACTGGACAGTAGGAAAAATTTCTTCACTGAAAGGGTTATAAAACACTGGAACAGGCTGCCCAGGGAAGTGGTGGAGTCACCATCCCTGGAGGTATTTGAAGAACGTATGGATGTGGTGCTTAGGCACATGGTTTGCTGGTGGACCTGGCAGTGCTAGATTAATGGTTGGACTTGATGATCTTAAAGGTCTTTTCTGACCTAAATGATTCTGTGATTCTGTGATGTTAATTTTTCTCAGATATTGTCAGAGTCGTTTTTCTGGAAGGGCCAGATTTGGTGCAGAAAGTTTCAGGGGGAAAAAAGAAAACATTTCTCAGTTAAAATGCACAGTTTTCCAGAATGTGCAAATGTAAGAAAGCATAGATGTTGTTTAACTCCCAATGGACTAAAACCTGAGACAGCAAAGAATACAAACGCCACACCTCTTATTTTTCAACAGACAAACATTTGTAGGCAGTTGTTTGGGATATTGGAGCCTAAAGATTTTTTGCCTCCTCACCAGAAGAAAATAAACATACCTTTGAGTGCCTCTGAAGGAAGAATGATCTAAGCTTGCTGGGCTGAGAGGCATTGTCAGATTGTTCAGGCATATCTATGTGACTGTGTCAAGCCCTTGGATCTCCTGGTTTAGAGAATGCCTGAAGCATCCCAAGGTTCACCGTACGTTTCTGTGCTTACCTGGAATTTAACAGCAAGCAAAGAAGCAGTATTTTGTTTTCAGTAACCCCAGGGACAGTTTTAGAGATACTGAAGTAGTGATCATTCAGTCAGTATCTAGTACATTCAGAGTAGATCTTGATTCAGACTGGAAGAATGTATGAAGCAGAAGATGACATGAAGGAATAATGACTACCAAGTCTACCCACAGGATGTGACAGGGTTGTTCCAGGAGCACTATAACTGCTGCTGAGATTCTTCAACCGGTGATGAACAGTTTGTCAACTCTTGCTGTTACCTCAAGTTCTGTTTGATTTGGGCCTATTTCATTCCATAGTAACATGTGTTTTGTTGTGTTTGGTTACTCCATGAGATTCCTGGCAGGGTGTAAAGGCGTCAATGATGTGGTACTGTTGGTTGTTCCAGCAAAATCGTTGTGTGGTTTTGGAAGCAGTAGATGCTACTTTCCCATTAGTTTTTTTTTTTGATTGCCAATTCTTACATTGTCATTGAATCCTTCTTAAGATTCTGAGGAAGATACCAGAATTGAGTGCCAGAAAGATTTAACTGTGTTTCTATTTATATAATTTGACATTAGTAATAAAAGTAATACTGTTACATTACTGGGAGGTTAAAAATATAATTAGCCAAAGTGTGCTGTAAGGAATACTAGTTTTACTGCTCATTCCTATTTACATTCATTAATGATTTTATTTATGGTTGCAAACAAGCTCAATGAAAAACAGGATTAAGGGAATGGAGAAAAAGAGGTAGATTTAGTTTACTGGGGAATGCTGAAAGCCCCTTTCCTCTGACAAAAGAATTAATGCTAAAGGTGAACACATTTGAATTTTTGGCTCTAGACCTGGATTGTTTTATGTTCATTGAACACCAGCTAACTTAGTACCAAAACCAGTATAACTTGAATCAACTCCAATTTGAACAGTTAATGAGTTTTACTTCTACTGGGGATTTTTTTTAGGTGAGAAAGTTGCCTTGAAAGAAATTTTATCCTATTCTGAAGGCCTTTCTTCCTGCATCCTGTTATTTGTAAACTTCTACCTTTCTGCATATCCCAGGGTCTTTTCACTCATGTAGTGATTATAGAAAATTACATAGCTGAATAATCTCAATTGTTTTTATCCTTTGATATAATATGCACAAGAAGCATGGGTGTTGCTATAGTTAGGAACTCATACAAGAATACAAGGTTGAAGGATTCCTTGCGGTGCCTCAGATGTTTTAAGTACCCTTATGAGCTACAGGAATGAAACCTGTGAAGCACATTAACACGTAGCAGCTGATGGGACCCAAAGGAATGTAATGGAAAAAAACAACAAAAAAATACTCTCTACTTTGAAAATAGAGCCATAAGATAGAAGAGCTCTAGGACATATATTTGCTAAGCAAATTTCTGGTTTTGTAATCACTATTTATATGCTGTGTTTGCCTCTTTAAGAAGGCAGAGTGGCTGCTCTGCGTTTGCCTGTGTTTCAACATTTTTGCGTTAATCTTTGCTTAGGGAAGCAAATCTTTGCTTAGGTTTACCATTTTTCTGTTAATCTTTGCTTAGGGAAGTCACATTCATGTGGTAGTTTCTGTGCAGAGGTACACAGCTGCTTCAAGCAATGAAAATGCAAAGTCTGGCTGAACTTTCTGATTCCTTTCTGTTAGCACCTTTAACAAGCTCAGGAGTGTAATAGTTTCTAGAGAAACAGGAGAGTTGACAGCTCTTCATGCAAGCCTGCACTTCTCTAGGGGCAATAGTGGACTCCCCTAGATGCCACTCAAGTTTTGCTGAAGAATCCCTACCAAAGATCTTGTTTTGTTCCCAGTTCATGGAAGCTTCTCCCTCAGGGATAGAAGAAAAAAGCAGACATGCCTCAGACTTGAGATTGTGAGTTACCACTTGTTCTGCCAATGACCAGGCCCAACAAAAATGATACCACCACCAGCAGGAAGATGAACCAATACACTGACTGTATTGTAGACAAGAAGGACATTGCATGAACGATCGCTGGGGGTACAAACAGATCAATCAGCTGGTACATAACTGATGCTACCCCCAACAATCCCACAAAGGATGTAACTCGGCCCACAACAGGTGGTACAAACAGAGACCCGAGGTTGCCCACAGGTGGCATGGGAAACAGCCAGACCAGCAAGCTGAACACATAAGAGAAAGGTGCCCACATAGTGACTCTCACCCGATCAGCCCGTGTTCGCAAAGGTCTTAAGCAGACTGGGGCCCAGCTCCAGGGAGAGTCAGGAGGTCCTTCCTCAACCATGAAGCTCTGTGGAGTGCACTCCACAGACAGACACTCCTGACTCCCTGCAAGTGGTCCCAGCTTTTATCCCCAAGCAGACACCTGACCTTTGTCAACTCAGTGCGGGACCCCTGGGGCTCATTTCCCTCCTGGCTCTCCCTGCAGGGCCGGCCGCACCCTGGGGGGAAGCTCTAAGGCAAACTCACCACCTCTTTATGAAGGGCTGTGGGAATCACCCATATGTCAACCTTAATTCGGGGGCTTGGGGTTCAGACCTCAGCATTTCACCACTGTTAAACTAACAATGGCTAGTTAAAATATCTTAAAAGCAGAATTGAAAGGTTTCTTTTTGGGATCCTTTTCTAGCAGATTGTAAAAATGCTAGTAATTAATTAGGAGAACTATATTTTATGTTTGAAATATTTAAAGAAAATGTAAAAAACTCTATAGGAACTATTGATATTTATAAAATTTATGATCAGAAGGGACAGTTATCCTTATGTGCTCCCAACTCCTGCATGATTCTTTAGAATTTCTTAGATTAATTTCTGTACAGAAATTAGGATTAGCCAAAACCAAAATTTGGGGTTGAAATACTCTGCAGATTTTTCAGCTTCACCCTTTGTATGTCCATGGGCTCCTTCTGCACTGTTAGTGACAATTAATCTTGCTTGCTTGCTTGCTTTCGTATTTATTTCAGGGCAAGAACCACCACTGGAAAATGTGTGTGGATTTTAGTTTTTGCCATTATGTGCACAAATACTTACAAAAAGTGAGCATAGCACCCTTGAACCTTCTGTTTTTTTGATCTGTTGTACTAAGTTCAAGCTTTGAGAACTTGTGATTGTGTGGCTCTGCTTCTGTACCCTCTCCACTTCTAACTTTCTTTCTAAATGCAGAAGTAGGTTTACTTTTCAGTAGAGGACTTATCATTGATTTGGGCTGTGATGTTAAGTGTAACTGTTTGCCATGAAGACCACCAGCAGTGATGGCAGCTGGGCTATTCAGAAGAATGCCTATCGTACCACCTTATTTTGCTCCTTATTCCTTGGCCTTTCCTACCTGTGCTTATTTCTACAGGTGTCTTTACTAAGCTTGAGTTGGAAGGGAGAGGGGCCATCACATGCTCAAAATTTGCTCTATGCTCAGCTGCCAACTCTGTGGGAGTTCATTAAAACTCCCACAACATTGCAAATGTCATCATGATCAAATAACATGGGCAAATGATATTTCCAGCTATTTACACAGCAAATATTGTATAGCTTCTTGTTGGCATGATATTAGTGTTGAGGTTCTAGTTAGGATATTTCATCTCCTTTATTGTATTATTTTTTCTCCTTCTTACCATATTTACCTCACTTTTTGCCAACTGCATGTCCTCTCCCCAAACTTCAGAATTCCTTGAAACAGTTACTGTCTGATCCAAAAATTCTTTCTATTCCAAGATGCATTAAAATCACTGCTGGCCTTTTTCACATGAAGCAAATCCTACACTCCAAATTTTAGTATCGACTCCCTAGAGCCCCTTGCAACCTAGCTTTGTGTTCATATGCTATACACACCTCCCTGTTGTTCCATCCAGGCCTCACTTTGAGTTATATGCATTGTTTCTCTGCTGCATCAAGCACTAGCTGGAGAATTTGGGGTTCACCATAAAGAAATATAGCCAATCTGTGATCTATAAAATTGAGGGGCATCTTGCAGCCACGGCTCTTGTCTGCCCCTGTCCTCCCCTGGAGATCTATCCCATTAAATCATAAATATTATTAATAAAAATCTGCCAACAGCCAACTATATTGTTGTCGACTGCAAGAATGGGATTCCTGTGAAAAGAATGGATAAGTGACAGCTGCAACAGTGCTACTTCTTTCTTTAAAGAACAAACCCAACCTCAGAACTTGCACTGAAAACCCCATGACATGACAATGGGCCAAGAGCAGGTTTCCACAACTTCTCAAAATAGGTATTTTGGTATCTGCTATAAACAGAATAGAAACTATCAGTTTAAAGTGTTCATGGCTACACATTTTGTACAAAGTTAAATCACATATGAAACTACATGCTAATCACAGCTCTGCACTGGGCTATGAACCTCATAGTCCTATGCCTCAAAAACGTGGATACCCCAGTGCAGAGGAGAGGTATGGGGGCAAGTTCCTAATGGCAATGGAGTCAGACTGCCAGTGTAATCAGTTTTTTAATATAAAGGCATCCTTTTGTGGGTGTCAATCCACTAAATTAATTTGCAATTAAAACTCAGTTTTTTTCTTCTTATCAGGCTTTGAAATTTCAAAAGGCAGTGAGGCAGAAATGCCTTAAATACTTCATAAAGTTTCAGGTGCTGTAAGGTAAATTAATTGCTAATGCATATGCATTTTGAGTGAGATTTGGAATGATGGTTCCTATATATTGAACGTGTTATTTTTTAATGAGACAAATGATTCAATTATCTCAGTATCAACTATTGAGGAGAAACTGAAGGAGAAAATCCATAGTCTGGAAATCACTTTCTAAAATGTGAATGGGACTGCAGCCCTGCCTGTTGTGGTATGTGGAGTAGAGTCTGCTGTGGGAGCAACAAATGGCACTTGGTATGAAGAACAGCAGCTGATGAGCAGGGTGCAGTGGGTATTTTGTTTCACTAACATTATAACCCACATTTCTGCAGCTCAGGCGTGTTCTTCTTCCTCTTTTTCTTCTTTATTTAAAGTGCTTTTTGCTCAGAATGGCAATAAAGCAACACAGCTTATTTCTAGAAGGATATCGTGATACCTTTTATTTATATAGTTTGTGACATTTGTAGCAGATTAGACCAAAGTAGACTATAATGAAATAATATTCCATGTGAGGCAGATTTTGCAGGGAGAGGTATATCTTTTATTAGATCAGCTGAAACAGCCGGAAAAAACAGGTTGTCTTTCAGGCATGCAATGCCTTCAGCAGGCTTGACAAAGAGGCAGCAAAGTAAAAGCAAACAGCAGGGAATGAAATAACATTCCATGCCACTTTTTAAAGCAGTTTTTTCCTTGAGAAATATAAGCAATAAAATCGCCTAGTAAATGAGCAGAAGATATCCTCCCCCTTTTTTTTCAAAAGTTGATTTCCCTTTTCCCTATTTGTTTCTCAGAAAACTTATGTGGTCAAAAATACTATCTGAAAGCCAAAAATATCACTTGTAAAAGCTCTTCTCACTGCCTCTTAGGATTTGTATGTCTCCAGCTTTCTTTATCTTCTCTTGTCTGGGCTCCCAGTTTAGGGTATATTTGCTGTAATATGCCATGGTGTCACTCTCCCCTGGAGAGGGAAAGCACTTGTGTCATGGCAAACACAGTCTGGCTGGCAGCACTAACTGGGAAATGAGGTGGGCACGTGAGAAGACTCCACTGTGATGTGCGTGGAGTCACTAAACTTTCAGCATTTGGGTTTAAATTTTACTTTTTTTTTTTCTCTTAAAATCTCAATATCCTACCCAAACAACATTTTGATTGAAAATGTTGGACCATCTATAGAAAGTAAAATTTTGACAATGCTTTATGTAAAACACCAGTGTGTTTTCAGTAATTTGAAGAAACCTTGTTCTGTAAATAGAAGCTGTTAAACAGTGGATGACTGCTTAGCTTTGTGACTTACCTGGAACCAGAGAATTTTAAGTAGTAAATACCATAATCATGAATCATAGAGAATGCTTCTCTGCTGAGGAGAGAGCCTGGAAGGTTGGTGGATACAAATAAGCACATTTGTGTTTTTATGTGTGTTGGGAAAGGCAAGCTTAGTGGAGGATGGCAGTTACCAAGGGCTGTTGACACATTTTCCAATGTTGAAGGGGGATTTTGGGAACAGGAGACATGTCAGAGATTATTGGCTATTTTGAGTTTTGCTGAAATGGCTGCTGTGATGATTTTACTGCACTGTTGATGATAACTAGAACACCTATAACCCCTGAGAAGCCTCCTTGTGTTATGTGGAATGAAAATAAATCAGTGGGCAGTTTGTCCTCTTCATTGGGATAAGCAGTTTTAAGGATGATCTCTTCCCATAAATTTAACATATTCCCTCATTCATTAAGCACACTGTAAGTGCCATTTCCTCACGGAAAATACCACAGACACCCACACACTTTTTCAAAGACAAAGCTGGGATGCCTGGCTGTGCTTTGCCAAGTGGCTGGTGCCAGCCTGACTGCACAGGCTTTCCCTCAAGGATTTCACTTACACTGTGTCAGATGAGTGTCTCGAGCGTAGCTGTGACTGGTTTGAAAAAGCTAAAGTTTATAATTAAAGGAAGATATTTTTATAACTTCTATTATTTGATGTTTGAATTTTTTAATGAGTTGAGGGGATTGTGCTAATTGTGCCCCATTATTAACAAGTGTGGCAAATTAAATTTTCTCAGTCTAGTTTCCAAATAAAACAGCATTTCATTAATCAAAAAGTCTGTTTAGAAAAAGCATTTCTTTAGAAGTCTCCCATACTTCTCAGCATGTACTTCTCATATGTACCAGCATGTGTCATTTCTACATATGAGAAGGTTTTTATAATTTCTGTGCCATTTTGTATTTAGTTTGTGATGGTACATCAATGCATTGTTCCCTGCCAGGTCATGACTGGTATCTAAAAGAATCAAAATATTGATGTCTAATCACAGCTTATGGTTATAAGAATTGGCAAAACCATTTTTTTTCAGAAAAGTACATGCAAAACCATTTCCTTACAATGATGGGGGGAGACGTGTGATCTAAACCATATTAAACCACTGCTTCTTTGTTTTAAAAATTAGTTATCAGTGTAGTATTACATAGTAACATTTTCAAGCTTTTCTTTCCCATTGAAAGCTGGGAATACTTTTTCTGTTGACTTGAGTAGAAACAGACTTTCTGTCACATAAAAACTTACCTATGTGGTATTTCATTACATTCCTAACATCATGGTAGTTGAAAGATGGAGACAACACTCTGGTAGAAAATCCCACAGCATATTTTAAGAAAAGTCTATACAAGAGCTAGTGCTAAGTCAGCAAATATGTGTTTTTAAAAAATTATTAAAAGTAAATGAAATCTACCCAGGCTAGGTTATATATAGTAGTTTATATTGAGGGAGTGGGATGGCTTAAGTTCTCAAGAATGACTTGTCTCATTCAGATGTAAGAAGAAATAAGAGAATCGCTCACAGCAGGGTGAAATTAAACTAAACTTTTGATACATTTCCTGATACACTTGTGCGCATTACGTTTTATCACCTATCCACAAAAAAAAAAAAAAAAAAGAAAAACAATATCCAGTGACTCACTTCATTTGCCAGTCATTCAAATGATTTCCTGCTAAAGTTTTGATACTGCCCTTTGAGAGATATTATAGGAAATAGAGCCTCAAATGTGATTAGATCTTTGGAAAAAGTGTGCATTTCTTCCCAATGGATCACCCCCAGATGACTAGCAAAATTTATATAGAAAATAGGATCCAGCTGAGCTCTGATCACTTTATCCTGTGTTATGCCTCAGCACAAGTAGTTCTAGGAGTACTTTTAAAGAAGTTTTGTATGTTCTCTGAGAGACACGAGCATCTGAAAACACAGGAGGAATTATTTTTATATATAAACAGAGTTCCTTAATATCTTCTTTTCTTTCTTATTTGGAGTTTTGTTACCATTCTTTCTGGCATTTTAAGTTTAGTGTTCCCCCCACAGGGTGTATAGCAGTGCTGCTTTGTCTGAACACTGCCTCTAAGTACTGGGTGTGTTTCAGGTTTCCCTCTGGCCTTCAGCACAGACCTTGAGAACAACTTAGCACCTCCAGTGTAGGTATTCACGCAGCTTAGCTGTGAAGAAGTAAAAGTTAAGCTTGATGACCTTACTAACATCAGTTAAGCCTCAGTGGTTAGAAACATCATTCACAGCTGTAGCTGGAGGGAAGAGGGCTGGGCAATCTCACCCTGCCCGATACTGGAAGGCAGGGAGTGAGGGTGCATTAACAAGGAAACTCCTGATCCCTTTTGGCAAACTCTTTTCTTTAGCATTTTCTCTTCCCCTCCCATCCCTGCCCCAACTAAGAGAAGCTGGCATCTAACCTGCCCAGCATGTAGGAAGCTTGTGCCAGAGCAGCATCTTGACTGTGTGAGTCTCAGCTGTGAGGAGAATTGCCTCTTCACCTGCTCTGTCCCTCCCCTCAGAGAGGGGTGGGTATGTAGTTAGAATCATCGAATCATCAAAGTTGGAAAAGACCTCTAAGATCATCAAGTCCAACCATCACCCAACAGTACCACGACAATTAAATCACATCTCCAAGTGCCACATCTACACGTTTTATAAACACCTTGAGGGATGGTGGCTCCACCACCTCCCTGGGCAGCCTGTTCCAGTGCCTCAGCACTCTTTCAGTGAGGAAATTCATAGAACCATCATAGAATCATAGAATGTATTGGGTTGGAAGGGACCTCTAAAGGACCCTGCAATAAGTGGGGACGATTCTTGCAAGCATTCAATCAAAACCTCCTCTGGCTCAACTTGAGTGCATTTCCTCTTGTCTGATCGCTAGTAACCTGGAAGAAGATACCAACAGCCACCTCACTACAACCTCCTTTCAGGTAGTTCTATCCAAAGGTGGCAATCAATGGAAGCAGCACAAAATATTGATATTATTTTATTTTTTTTTTCCCATAAGCAGACCTGCGGATTATATCTGTTAATTAAATTTAGGGTGACACAAAGAACTAGGGTGTACTTAGCAATGTTATGTTTATAAGGACATCCCTTGGTAGGCCCAGATCTGCTAGTGCTTCCCTCCTGTTCTGTTGTAATGGAGAGGGGTTGTTTGTACAAGTGTGGCCTGTTGTATGTTTTAGGTATGAAAAGCATTTTGTGTGTCACCCACCTCAACAACAGTGGCCAAAAATAAAATGTAATCTTAACTGCCTTAAATCACCCCTTATGTTGCACAAGAAAAAGTTCATTAGACTTTGATTCCAAGTCTCACTGCATATAATTGTTCCCTCCAATTTCATCCTATCTGCTTTTACCTGGGAGGGAGTAAAGCAGATGGAGCCAGGCTCTTGCCAGTGGTGCCCAGTGACAGAACAGAATGCAATGGGCACAAATTTAAATAGAGGAAATTGTTTTAAATGGAAGAAAAAAAATTTCCACTGTGAGGATGGTCAGGCATGGGAACAGGTTGCTCAGAGATGTTGTGGATTCTCCATCCTTAGAGATATTCAAAACACAACTGAACCTGTCCAGAAGCAAGCTGCTCTCACTGACCTTGCTCAGAGCAGGGGGATTGGACTAGACGATCTCCAGAGATCACTTCTGCCATCAACTCTTCTGTGATTCCGTGAAGTTCTTATGCAGTAATTTACTTGTGTATTCAAGTGTAATAATGAAGCTCTTTCTGTATTAGTAAGACACTATCTCATACTTAGTTTAAACTGAGACCAAATATGAATAGACAAAAGCCCAAGAATAGAGTTCCGAGTGACTGGTGATGGTTTTGTTATAATACAGAATTTTAGCCTTGGATGGGATTGATTCCATTATTTTGTGAATGCTGTTTAAGTACGTTTAATTAAAAGTTCTTGTAGCTTGTTCAGATGTATAGAATATTTTAAACTTGCAAACCTATTTGTAGACCTGACTTAAAATACCAGTGCATGTATGCATGATGCAAGTCTGGTCCTTATCTCTCAGACAGAATAGTGGATAGGGTTCAGGAAGGAATGGCAAAGATGACCAAAAGCATGAAAAGGCTTCAAAACACAGGAGAACCGAGAGACAGGAAATTTAGCCTGAAAAACAGATAATTTAGAGGAATATAGCAGTGGTCTACAAAATTACGCATAACATTGGAAGAGTGGGTGGGACCTGACTATTCATGGTTTCTGCTAGTATCAGAACTTTTGGACATGAAATACAGTCAGTAAGATATTATTTCAGAGAGTGCATAAGATGATGGATCTTCATGGAGTAGGTGAGAGACACATGGAACTCCCTGTCAGAGGATATGGGATAGGTTAGGAGGTTTACATGGGGTCTAGGCAAGCACTTTAAAGAGAAGTCAAGGCATTTCCTTATAGACAAACCACCTTAGGCTCTTAGAAGATACTGATCTAATACTATCTCTACTGAGGTAGAAACAATTGGAGGCTGGGAAAGTGGCAGCGGAAGGGTCTTACCCTATGCCAATACTTCTGTAGGTGTCTGCATGTGAAGCAAGATATTAAGGTAGGGAGGCCAAGTTAAAGTTACTACTTTCTGTTGTTTCTAAACTCTTCTTTACTGTTGGACTTTTTAAGTGTTACAGAATGAACTCTACTGTCATGACAAAAATAGTCAAGTATAGTAAGAACCTCTGAGAAAAAAAAAAAAGATTCTTGATTAAGACATTGGTTTTGAACTCCAGCAGTCTAGCTAATCTCCAGCTCTTCCAGGGAGTTGATGTATAACCTAAGAAGGCTTTCTAACTAACTCAGTATGGAGCATTGAGACTGCCTGAACTTTGGTGTTGTGTCCACTTCTCTTCATGGGCAGTCTGGGGAACCCAAGCCTGGCAGTGTAGCTAATAGGCAATCTGGGTCACTCACTGCTGTCTTGTCAAGTTAGACACATAAAATGCAGTGTAAATATCTTCTTTAGCATTTCTCTTCCCTGTTTTGAAACAAAGCAGGGGATGTCTTGTCCTTCCCATCATGCATGTATTAACCTTTTAAGGTTCCTTGGACAAGAGCTGCAATTTACCCTGTTTCTGCATTGGCTGATGTGTAGGTGTACACACCTAAATCATGCAAGATGTGTAATTATAGTGTAAATGAGGGAGGTCTAGTTAGAAATAAAACTGTCCAAGCTAATTTTGACATAGTAGGTAGGACATTTTGAAGATATAAGAAAGCACCTAGAGTTCCAGTAGGGTAAGGATGTGCTGATGCCAGAATCTGGGAGGGAGGATGATTTCCAGCTGGTAAGCACAGGGCTGGGCAAAGTGAAGGAGCAGCCTACTTTTTAGGAAGCAAATGCAGGTTAGGAGGCAAAGCAGGATGTACAGAGAGACTTTCTTGAAAGAAATGAGAACTACTCTGCACGTACAGAGTGACTGGAAGGTTCACTGCTAACCTGTTTAATGATTAGTTGATTTCTGTATTTTTATTCCTCTGCTTCAATAAACTAAAAACTTTCAGAAGAAGATGTTGAACTGAAGGATGGTCACTGTTTATTCACGTAGCTTATAAAATTAAGAGAACAGTTGCCATTCTGTACAAGCTTCTCTATTTCCCTTAAATAAATAGTAAGGATTTTTTATATGATTTTCAATTTTCTAGGGTTTACTAGCTTTTATTTATTTTTTTTAGTAGCTCTTTCAATAACGAGTTCTAATGAGTCTTTCCAATGACTGATTTGAAGTGAAGGGGATGGTGGTGAAAAAAAACCAAAACAAACAAACAACAGAATAATTAATCTCTATGAGGCTTAATGGACTGAGAATCATAGAGGTTCAAGCTGGCCTAAAAGCCTGTCTCTTTGTATCAGCAAAATATATGTTTCAGGGGAATTCCAAGGCTTGTGATGTAACCATTTTGAAACCTTTAGCTCATCAACACGAGCTTATCTTTTTTTTCCTTTCCTCCGCTTTTAACATTATGAGGATATTTGTAGTGCTGACTCTTCAAGAGGAGAGGAGTGACACTTCCTGAACTTCAGAAACTTGGGCCATTAATAAGTTTTATGCCATCTTGTTGCTCATCATAGTTTTATAGCCCTTAACTGGCAAAGACTACATTCTAAATGCCTTTTCTATTTACATAGCACTGAGGAGCTACTTATGACAGCATTTCCAAATTTAGAGAGCTTGAAAACAAGTCAGATTAGTGGATCTCAAATCCTTTTAAATGCTTCTGACAGTTTTAAGAAAGTTGACTTTGCTTTTAATTTAAATTATTTCAATGTGCTAAGGAGCTATTCATGATATGGAAGATACTCCAGACCACTCTGCATTTTGCATAAAATTAGGAAGAATTTTTTAATTTGAAATTACAGGGCTTGTAAGTAATTAAGTAGTGAAAAGTGGAACTGATATATGTGTCGGTGAATGCAGAAGTGCTACAGATAATTACAGGCTTCTGGACCACAGTGTTCTGATTCTTACTTTTGTAATAACACCAAAAGTACCTGTGTTCTGTCAGTATCTGCCAAAACTCTCTTTACCTCCCTCATCACCTTGCTGGATAGTCCTTAAAGACATAATGTTATTTGCACTAGTGTGACTTTTGTACTGAGCACATGTATGTGTAATAGGAGAATATCATAGACCTGAAGGGTGAAGCATGTAAATAATGGCTCTATGGGACAAATTCAAACTAAAGGTTTCTGTTCAGTATGCCAATTCTCTCAACAGGAATTACAGGACATGAAGGCTACATGGAGGCTGGAGGAAGTTTTAGGATGCATTTGAGATGAGGTGGAATGCTACCATATAGCCTAAGTGTTGCTGTGGAAAAATGAGTAAAGTCATATGGTGAAAAGAAAATACATCTGCCTGGGAAATTTGCCACAGCATGGGGGGAAAAAAAAAAAGGCTGACTTTAACTAAAACAAGATCCAGTAGGGGAGATGTTTGGGCCAATTTCAGATGCCATAACTTGGCTACTTTCACTCCAGTGCTGGCCAGCTCTGTCACATTACTATTCAAAATATTTTCAAGATTGTGGCTTGTTGAACTGAGTCCTGGAGTGCAGCCGGGTGGCCTGGAGCAGTGGGAAAGGGCAGCAGCACAAGAAAAGCAGTCATGGAGTAGGAGACAGAGGTGGAATATGTCTCTCTGCCTGGGTGCCATCCATCTCAGACAGAACATTGCAGCGGGCATATCTGCGCCCTCACCAAGATGTGTTTTCTATCTCCCAGAGAGTCACAGGCCCTCTGCAAGGTCTGCCAGACCAGCCTCTCTCACTCACATGTACTGTGGTGCTGTGCAGTACTGAACTGAAGAAGAGCATGTCTCTCCACACTTTGCACTGCTGCTGCATCTGGCTGTAGGCCCTAAAAAATAAATAAATCAGACCACCCCAAAGAAAAACCCTTAATCATGAAGACTTGCACCATGTTCTGGACGTCAAAACCCTCAAGTCATGCAAGGAAGTGCTATCATTCATTTTTTTGCCCTTGGAAACTTCCTCTCATTCCTCCACCAGGCACATACAAAGGCTGTTTTTCATAGGAAGCCTTTTTTATAAAGGGTTCCTAGAAATGCACCAGTAGCTTGCATTGTGTTGGGAGGTGGGGATAGAAGTTACTGTGCTTGCTCTGAGACATACACAACTGGATTATTCTGTACCACTGAAAGCTTCCTGAAGCCTTTCAGTTTTTGTCCAGTGGCTTTTGAAGACAATTTATTTGAATTTTTGAAGTGGCTTTTTCTGAGATGGTGTTTGAAACTGACCCCTTAACAAAAGTTTCGTATTCTGAATTTTTTGTGCTTTCTTCAAATTGTTATAACTTTATGAAGTATGGGGGTGGGATTATTATTTTTTCCATTTTAGGGTCTGTGTAACAGAATTGTATCTAAATTAATGGAGTTTAGGTATGATGACGTAACAGTACACAAAACTGAATATTAAGAAAGCCATGATATACTAACCTGAAAGAAGTAAGGAAGCTGCTATGGTTCCTTTCTGGAGCTGAGTTTCAGATTTCTTCTCCACTGATGTTCTGTCCCTTGATTTCCTTACCTGTAAACCCAGCCTTAGAGAATATTTTGAGATACATAGGGATATAAGGTTCAGTTATCAGAATGAAAAACTCACATGGAAGAGATAGCTAGTTCAGAGAAACCCATAGTACAGCTACTATGCAGAACATAGCCTAAAAACTGTGGTTTAGCAAACGAAGGATAAAACCAGTAGTTGAAGACTTAAAGCCACAGTTACAAGGTAGTGCAAGAAGAGCAGAAGTTGAGAAGGTGGAAAAGGCATCACCAATGAACTTAGAAATTAATACTAGTAGAGGCTCCTGCAGATCCCGCTTACATATTTTGTCTAACTATTTCTAGAGAATGACTCTGAGAAAGGCAGTTACACAAACCACAACCACTCCTTCACTTGGTGGTCAGTGAAGCTTACCTACTACAGATGATCCTGTAATGTGTTTTTTTAAATATATAGTAGTGAACAAAAAACAATCCAGTCTTCCACCCATATTTGAAAATACAAGACACCGAGGGACTTGTACGGCAATTTAATTTTGATTAATTCATTAATCTATGTTTCTTTAGACTACTCTTATCCTTGAGTGACTGGTGAATTATTAATTGCTCCACCTTTCTCTTTAGACTAAGTTCTTCAAGACAGGATTTGTTTATGGTGGTCTGTGTGTACAGAAGACCTGTATGCAGACCTCAGAAACCTGTAAGCGCTACTAGCATTCAAGATTGGATAAAAAAAATGACATTTTAAAATGTTTTTAAAACTGTTTATAGGAAACTGATTTCTAGTCCTAGAAGCAGTTTTGTGTGAATATATAGCTTTTATTCCCTATACACTTAGCTTTGTTCTCTGGTAAATATTGCTAGAGAAGAGATTTCACTGGTATCGCTGCTTGCTTACTTGTGGCCTGAACTTATAATGCAGAGTCACAGTCTGGGTTTTGTTTTTGTTTTTTGTTTTTCTTTTCTTCTTTTTTTCTTTGTCCTGACAGAAAGATTTCGGGACTTACTGCTTCTACATTCAAATCAAGATACAGAGATTCTGCCCATCTTTCAGCAGAGGCGCTATCCCAAGTAAGTAAGATTGTCTTCTTGGGAGAAATAAAATCTTTATTTGCAGCAAGGGAGGCTAAAACATTTATAGCACTGTACATGCTCTTGGTGTGAAGTCCAAAGGCAGAACTGTCAGGGAGCCACACTTGTGCTGATCTGTGCAGGCCTTCAGCAGTGTCAGGGAGAAGCAGATGTGCTTTGCAAGCGTGCCCAGCTGCCAGCGGGGAGGTGGTGGTGCTCCGCAGATTTAATGTTGCCTGGATCAGCTTTGTTTCACTTGACACACTGTGTTGACAGAGGCAGATATTTTGTCAGGCTAATCCTCGTTCCTGTGGGATTCCAACATTTTGGAGACAAATTCCCCTGGATTTTAACAGGCTCGTCTCTGGAAACCTGGAAGCTTTAGAAAACATGGGTGTTTTTTGTTCGTTTGTTTGTTTGTTTTTTTCCCTTCATAGGGTTGTATGTACAGGCAAACCAAAAGAGTGTTGTTGGGTGCTTAGGAGGTCTTGCATGTACTGAGCACATCCTGGACAAAACCTCTTCTTCATCCGAGTGACATACCCAAATGAAACAATAAATGCTCCTTGTTATTATATTGATTAAAAGAAACAGTCACTTTCAGCTAAATCTTGACAAGAGGCAGTGAATGGGAGAGGAGAAGAAAAAATAGTCCTCACGTTAACCATGACCAGGGTGAGCAATGAAAGAAGGTTAGTGCGGGAAAGACAGAGGGAGGAAACGGAAGAAAGAATGTCTGGAGCCAATCCAGCAGTGATGATGGATATAAGCAAAGTTATGTATTGTAGATATTACTGTTAGCAGGTTCCTGAAATACATAAGAAGGCAGTGGAGCTAAGTGTTAAATATGGGTCTTAAAATCTGATAATATATATTTTTTTAAATAACAGGCAACAAATAGAGGGGCTGAGTGCTGAAAACTATTCACCTCCTCACTGTGAATACTTGAAAATAGAAGCACTCAGGGTTGAAATCCTGATCCTGAAAATGGTTAAATTTTGCTTTGACTTCAAGAGAGACAGGATTTTATCACCCTGAATTTATTATTTGCATTTTCCGTTGTCACTGTTTTACTGGAATACTGTGGAGGTGCAATATATGAAATTGTGGTGGGCATCTTATGTGGATGGACAGGTCTACTTGTTTCACTAAGACTTTAACAAATTATTGCTTTTCTCCTCACTCTCTGGAGCACTGGAACAGTTATTTTTCCATGGAAGTAAAATGCTTTGCTTGGCTTAGATTTTTTCACTTATGATATGGACACTGAGAAACTAGTTTGTTGTCCTTCATCAAAGAACAGACTTATTTCTATATAAATCATTCCCGAGGTATCTGACTTGCCTTTTCCTTACATTCACTTTATTGCTAGCATTCTTGGCAAGTACAATCTACTAGCAATATTACACATTGTCAGCTTTACAGGTGAATGAGTGCCTGTTGTCTTATGTTCAATGGATGCTTCAGCTCTTTGAAGACCACACAACAAATAACTTATAATGTGGAGTTCTGTTGAAGTTACAGTGGCTTTGCCTCACAAAATGATACATATTTTCAGCTGCATTACTTGGCAAGATTGACTGATTCCTCTACATACAAAACCTGCCAAACTTTGACACCTAACTGAAACAGAAGTTTGCTTATGTTCTTAAAAACAATAATTTTCTGTTCATAGCATCCTTAATTTGTGCAAATTTGCTTACTCGTTACAGAAATGTATCATTTATTATAGTTCATTTAGAAACTGCTTGAAGACTATTGACAGGTCCTAATTTCCCTAAGAACTGTCTTTCAAGTGAAATACTGATGTTCAGCAAGGTAGGAAAGCTCTTTGTCTTCATAATATACTTTGTCTTATTCTTATGTCATTTTTTTTCCCTTCTCTATGCTCATTTTCATTGAAAGGTTGATTAACAGAAATGAAGGTAATGAACAGACAGATCCATAAATCAGTGGCCCTTCGCTGACTTCACCTGAGCAATGGCTGGTTGTACCACATAAAGTGCTCAGCAGTAAGGTCATTTTAATGAGATGTCATGGGACATAAGCTGGAGCTTGTAATGCTTAAGGAAATCCTAAGAATATGGAAGGTTACAAATAGAAGAGAGATTTTAATAATACCTTAGCTGAATAGTTTGATGAAGCAGGGCTGTGGAGGTAGAAAGGACAAAAGTCTGTACATATTTTAGAGACATATGTCCAAAGGGAGGAGACTGGGTAGGAAGATGCTCAGCATCTGTCAGGATATTCCAAGTCATAGTAATAAATATTAAAAGTTAAATGACCAAACTATAATCAATCAATTTTTGAAAGAAATAGAAACCTTGGTTTTCTGGCCTGAATTAAGTTCTTGTACGTTTATCATATTAAGACCTGAACTCTTTCCCAGGAAGGGACAGCATAATTTTGGGCACATATTTGTTCTCAGAGAAGATGTCTGTGCACTGGAATGGCTGAAAGAAGTTTTATAGAATATACATACTCATTGTTTTGGATTTGCTGGGGTAAATGTGTCAAAGAAACATGCTTTCCACCCCTGTTATTGAACTAGCAAGACTATAATTGAGGCCAATACCTCAAGGGACTATCAGATGTCACTAAGAGCTCCCTCATCCACCTTGTCAGGAAACCCACCCATCCACAGAAAGAAATGTTTTGATGAGAAAATCTGTCTCCTAGCTGACATGAAGCCATCACCATGTCTGTGAAGATTCATGTTCTTGAAACAGAATAAAAGTGCAGCTGTAGGCACCTAAATGGGTTGAGATGCTTATCTGTCGCTGAATGTACCTGCCTGAGAAAAACCTCTGCACATGAACCAAATCACAGACATACTTGCAGATTATTCCTTCTCTCCCTCGCTCCATGAATGTGCTGAAGTCACCAAGGTGAGTTATGCCAACACAATCAGAGCTGGCAGCAAACTAAACTTGTTAGAGTGAGCCCCACACATTACTTTGACAATGAGTATTAGAGTTCCTATATCTCATAGAAAACTTTACAGAGTTTCACTCTTAGCACATTTCAGGAGGAGCTTTTTTCATGTTGTTATCAAGCTCTTGCTTTCCTTCGTTATCTACTTCACTGATGACATTCCTACTGTTTTTTCACATGGATTCACTCATAAAATCCAAGAACTGCTGAAGTGCTGAGACAGGCTACAGAGGGTTGCTCCAGATATCACTCCTGTGCTCATTAATTGAGCTGTAGGGTCCAGCACTTGATCTGGGTGTTTGGAGCTAGCAGCAGAGGCCTGGTTTGCTCTGTCCCACCAGAGTCTTTTGGTCTTTTCCTGCTTTTTTTTTTTTGTCTTGTCCTGCTGACTCTGCTCCTCACTGTCTGTGCTGTGTTCACAAGGGGAGGATATGCAATTGCCTTGCAACACCAGAGAAAGGTGTCTTTTGTAGCTGAGCCTGATAATGTCAAAAATAAAAAAAAAAATTAAAAAAAATAGAAGAACGGAACGATAAGGGAAGTGATAAAAGATGTGCAAGAGTGAGAAATGAGGTTGGTGGGTGAAAAAGACAGGAGAGGGGCTGACACTGCACAAAACACTTAAGAAGGATGCACCAGAATGCTGCTGGCGCTACAGCTTTTTAGCAAATTTCTCTGTACACAAGTGACTTGACAGTTCAGGTGTATTTTGTATCTTCAAGATACTGCTGAAATCCTCAAATACGCATGTGGATTTTATAGAGGGATTATTTACTTCTTTTACTTTCCTTCAGAAATATTTGCAGTCTGCATTCTTATCTTCTGTGGGTTTGGTGGAAAAGTTCTTGGATGATTCACAGATTTTAAAAGCAGAAGGAGCTGTTATGTTCCAGCTAATTTGAGTCCCTTCTTAACATAAGCCATAAAGCATTACCCGATAATCCCTGCAGCAAGCTTCTGGTTCAGATGGAGCATGAATTTAGAAAAACATCCAGTCTTTAAATTGAGATGTTAAAAACTGGAAAAATCACAAGCCTTTAGATCAACTTGTTTCAATTCTCAGTTACTTCATATGCATGTAACATTAATTTATTTAACTTCACTTTCCCGTCTCTGCAATCTCACTCTACAATTTTCTGCTAAGCAAGGAAGTCCTGTACCATCTGAAATGACATGTCCGTACAAGAGGTTGGAGGGTGTTTAAAAATGTACTCTTCTCTTGAACAAACAAATAGAAGTTTATTTTAGGGTAAGGCTTACTTAAAAGGTCTTTAATAATTTTTTTTTTTCTTTCAAAAACTTTTCCAGAGTCTTGTTTTTTCTTTTTTTTTTCTTTTTTTTTCTTTTTTTTTCTTTTTTTTTCTTTTATTTTTTTTTTTCTTTTTTTTTTTTTCTTTGTTTTTTTCTTTGTTTTTTTCTTTTTTTTAAATGTGGGCAGGAATTAAGAAAGTATTTTGGTAACTATTTCCATAATGTCCACATGGAGAAATAACAGCACTTCTTTGGAGTCGAATAGGGAGATAACATAAATTTAGCACTATCTTATTGTTTAAGTGGAGTGACAATGTGTTGAACTTCAGAATAAAAAACAAGGACTTAGAATCTAGCAGGTGTAATGAAATAACAGAGTATCCCAAATACATTTACTTACCATGAAGCATAAACTTACCAACCTTTCTTTGATTTATATTCTGAGTAAATTAAGGTAGAATTCTTACATATGCACAAAAATACTGGTCATTTTCATGTCACAAAAACCCTAGAAAATACAGGATCTTGATTTACATACTTTGATAGATAGATACATCTGTCTTCAAATACATACTTTTGAAGGTCATCTTTGAAAAGCTGCTGAAAATTTCAGCTCAAACAAAGCCAAATGGTGTTATTCAATTCTCATCATGGAGTAGTCTAGACAAATAGATGGCAGAAAGTTAGTGCCCTAAACTATTGTGCCATCTGGTTCCCAATTGCTACTCATTTTAATGATAATGGATCTATAATGGATCTGCGCCAATTTACTAGTTTGAGATCTGAGCCGAGACACTGGCAATATTTCGTAAATAATACCCAAGGAATAAAAACTATCTTATTTGTAACTGTCTTGAGAACATTTTTCTTTTTAGAGCAAAATATTTTTTGTCTAAGAAGAGAAAGTAGTGTGCTGTGGCTTCTGGAAGTGACGATACCCAGACAGTGCATCCACTGAAATTCCCCCCAAATCCCAGATATGAGCACGCATGAGAGCAGCTGGTAGGACTGTGGCCTAGAAACCCAGTTCAGTTCACAGTAGAAACAAAGGCAACATCTTCCTTGGTGTTCAACAAGCGGGAAAATCTTGACCTATGTGTTCATCACTCAGTCTTCATTGTAAAGGCAAAGAGATTTTTAATTTTAAAAAGAAGTGAAGATCTTTCATGGAGTGATTTTCTATAAAAGGCTTTCTGTGAACTGCTTTACAAAAGATGTTCTCTTGTTGCGGAGGACAAACTGAGGCATGGAACTCTGATGTCAGTTACCAGTGTCAACCAGGAAAAATTCTCCTGGGGTTAAGGCCAGAAATAGAAATCAGGTCTTCCACAGTCTTTTCAGTTGTGTGCAATTGACTGTCTTCTGAAATAGCACCTATCATGTTTTCCACTGCAAACGCGTGGCCTGCCCATATTGCTGAAATCAGATGGGAAAGTGCCAAGTGAAAGAGCCTTTTAGAAGTGCCCACACAAGCACTTTAAATGCTTTGTGTAGCATTGTGCATCAAGCATGAAAATTACTGGTTTTGAAGAATTCCAAGATTTATTTCAAACTGCAGGCTAGAAGCTAACTACATCCCTAGCAGCACTGAACCCTCAGAAAACCTAAGTCTCAGAGAATTTTGATTACTTGATAAAAAAAGAGCTACCTGCTTAAGGACTCTATAATGACATTTCAAAGAAACTCAAGCTGTTTATAGCAAAGAATGTTTATCTTTTTTTTAGTGGTTTGGGATTTTATCTCATATTTATTTATTCATTTATTTTTAAATGTGATTTGCAGTAATATCAGATTACCCTGTAGAGTTTAGGGTTGAACTCCGTGACAATACAATTTCAACTATAAGAAAAGGCCCTTTTTCTGTCCTTTGGGATTTTTACCAAATGGTAAGAACAACAATGGCAATGGCATAAGGGCTGGTAGCTGTTTAAAAAAAAACAACCATCATGTCATAATAATCATGTCAATAAAAATGCAAGTATTTGATCTAGATTTTGTTGAAACCTTAATGAAAAGGTGGAAGAAGGAGGGCAGTAATTCCTACCGTGTGCTACCTGTTTGGGCTCAGACCCTACTAAGACACGTGTGCTCAAGTCCACATAATTCCAGACAAGACCAAGTCAGTATCTTGCAATATTTAGGACTGCTCATTGAACTCAAATATGGGTCATAATTCCTCAAGACAGAGGCTGTATTTGTTTAGAGTATCAGTACAATGCCTCAGTAAATTCTAGAGAAAAATAAAGACACTTTTGTTCCATTTCCAAAGGCCTCAAGTTCAAGTGCTGACGACACAGAGTGAACCAGTCCCCTCAAAGTCAAGGGGAATTTTGCTGCTGACTTCAGCAGGGCTCAGAAATCTAAGGGCTCCTGAAATCTAAGAAACTTTGAAGAAACAAGTACAAAACTTTCAGATGTAGAGTGGTCTGGGTAAAAAACTGTACCCTCTGAGAGGTCTGTGTAGCAACGCACATGCAAAATCGAAGCTCCATGTGCATATATATTCTCTTTTAGGTACCAGGCAACCTAGAATGAAAGTTTAACCTAGCTCTGCTTATTATAGCATAGTTGTGGCTCATTAGCAGTCATGAACCGTTTTATGCAAGACATTGCAATACTCCTAGTTGAGAAGGGAAAAAGGCTGACTGAAAATAAAAGATGCCTAGACCTTTCAAAATATTTGGGAGATTAAATCATTGCTTTGCTTGAAGCAAATGGTACAAGACAAAAAAAAGAATTAAATACAGCTGGTTTTCATTCTGCTGTTTAGGAGCATGAGGATAGTTCTTGATAAAATCTGTTGATTTAATTGGTATATACCTGGCCACTGCTGAGCAGCAGTGTAAGACTGGGGAATTATCTGCTACCAGATGTCTCAAAGGAATTATTTTTGTAAACAGCTCAAACCAAAGTTACAGTTGCTTGGTGCAGAAATTACCAGTAAAGTTCTTTGATTCATTATGCAAGAGAGATGTACAGTGATTCCTTCTGGCCTTATATCCACTTCTATCCTAGCTTTAAATATAATGGCTTATATTAGTTTAAAAAACAGATTCACAATTACCATAGTTACAGAAATTGAAGGACCAGGGACTTGAAAAAAAGAAAAAGAAGAGTTGTGGTTGTTGACAGTAGTTTCTTCCTCCTTTATTTTATGGGTGAAAGGGAACAGCATCATTCATTCACTACTATACACCTATCTGCACATTAGCAATTTAATTTTTGTCCCCATGCTTTCATTGAGGGAACCCAGAGGCTGTTTTCTTTCATCAAACCTGTTAGAGTCATCAGCATCTTTTGTCGGTGTTTTGTAAGCAAGCCTTGGTGAAAAGGGGGAAAACAAAGATTCTAGCTATTATAAAGGAGGAAATGGTCAATATTATGCCTCTGAACATATGAAAGAAACTGGGAGAGAAAGAGGAGTTACCTACTATCTTGTCCTTTATATTTTGTATAAAACATATGCAAAAGCTGTATTTTCTGGTTTCTGAGGAGGGCAGAAATTTAGCAACCCTCATTGCTGCTTTAGCCCTTCCCCAAACAAAGTTTGAAGCAGCAGGTAAGATGTTTGGTAAGCATCTCAGCTGTACCACAGGTCACTCTTCTTGCTATGTAATGCTGCAGAAAAGAGCAGAGACTTCTGCTGCCTGTGGAGTAGCAGAGCAAATGTATGCTCTGTATAAGAACAGAGTGGAGCATGAACCTCCAAGGCAAAGGAGACAGTTATGATGTTCTAGTTTAGCATAAAGTAGGCAATGATGGCCTGTTGTCATCAGGATATGAACCTGGATTTCAGTTTTAGCAACCTTTTGGTGTGTGGCACTGGTAGAGTGGTTTATTTCTGAGTGCCAAGCTCTTTAGTATATGTGAGGGAGACAGTTCATGTTTCTTTCTTAGGTAATAAGTTGGGCTTTAAGCTCTTGGTGATAGGAAGAGGCCTATATTGTTCTAACAGCTGTCACTGTCCCCTGTCTCTTCTGAGAAATGGACAGGAGATCTGGGCTGTGGGATGCCAATTGGACCACCCTGAACTGAGCATCCCCAAGTAAACATTTATGTCAGCTCTGTTTGTTGGAGGAATATGTCTCAGCAGCTAGGCTAGAGCTTAGCTCAGAAGTACCTGTCAAATCTTAAAAACTGGCAGTTGTGGAAAACTCATCTCATCCCATAGTACTTTATTCCAGAAGTTAGTTATCCTCAGTCATAGAATGGGAGTTGGCTGCTAGGAGATTATGTCCAATAGGCCAAACCTAGCCCCAAGGAAATTTCTTCTACAGCCACATCAACTGGTCTGTAATTATCACAAATACTTTCGGACGACCAGACAGCTATCAGCTGGAAAACATTGTGAACAGCTGCAGAACAGCAATGGCCCATGATATTAGCTGCCAAATCCTTTCTGAGTGTTGCTTAATCAGCTGAGACTATTCATGAGCAGAATTGGAGACCAAAGTAGATCAGTACTAACACAAAAGCTGTTAGAATAGAAGATATGTACTGATACTTGGGTGGTGAAGAGCAACTCAGTGATATTCAGAGTTCCTGGTTCTTGTTTTTTAATAGAAAGATTTCATGGGTTACAAATTTGGCAGGAAATTACCAGTCTAAGCATCTACACCTAAAGTGAGGCATTACATGTGCTGAGTGAGGTGCTAGCAATGCTGTTCTTTGGTATCATGAATGTAGTGACATTTTTTCTCCCCCTAAAGCAATCAGAGAAGCTGTGTTATTGGCACTGACCAGAAAGAAAAGATACTAAAATAATTTGCTTTAGAGCCTAATAGCTCTCATGTAACACTTTATGACTTAATTATCCATTGCTGTCAAGGTCTCTTTGTTTAAGAGAGGTTTAAATGAGGTTTAAATTAAGTTTAAGTATGGTTGAAACTCATTTAGAGTTAAACACTGCAAGGAAAGGAACTTTTCTAATTCCTCTGGGAGCTTGTATAAGGCAAAATTGTTGCATATTCAAAAAACTCACATGGGAGCAGCGTCAGCCCTCTTACCCCAAATTCACTTGACCATTATAGAAACAGGAGCATATACTACAGTCTATATGATGGTCAGTGTAGGTGTTCTCTGTATCCTCTCTGGTTTCAAAAAATGCTCAAAAATGTCTAACAAAAGCCAAATGCCTGAGCACTTCTGAGGACAGAGTCTTCCTTTCCTCTACACGGTGCATCATAATGGTACCTAAGGATATTATAGTTTTGTATTTGCCTTCACGATATACCGTGTCTTTAAGGCTTAAAATAGCTTTTTAGACATTACTGTTGGTGATTTCAAATTTTGGAATGTATAAGGTATAATTACTTCCTCTTTTAGACAAATCACCATGAAAGATTCAGTTTCTTTATTATCTTGATTTCCCTCTGCTAAACCAGTTCTGAGGATTGTAAAGCAGATTAAAGAATCTTTTTTTTTTTTTCATGGATAGCTGAAGCTTCCTAAATAATATTTGAAATGCAGATATTTGTTTCCAGAGTTTTCTCCAAAATAAACGTATTTGCATCCTCTCTGAAAAGGCTTTGAAAGTAATTTGTAGTTTATTTTTTGTGGCACACTTTATATGTTGTTAGGGAAAAGGGAGCAATGGAAATGGTCAGTGACAATTGCTCCCTCACATGGTACTATTATTATCAGAGCAAGGCCAAAGATATGGTGGCAGAACTGGGACATCCATTTTCTTGTGCTTCATCCCCAAATGTATTTTCAACTTGGATGAGGTAAATCATGTAGATGTAATCTTATCTTGTGAAGGAGTCACTGCAAAGATGAAACATAATGACCTTAATAATATACCCAGAGTGTCTCATGCCACTGTAGTTTTCAAGGGATGTTCTAGGATTTCAGCTACTCACGCTATCAGTAAGAGTTTGACATGTGTTGGAGGGTCTTGATCACTTATCTCACATCTAGGAAACTGACACTTTGCTCAAGCTGGCATGAGGTAAAGTCTGGCAGAGTTGTGAACTGAACTCATACTTGCCGTATATTTTTTAGTACAAGATGCAAGAAAAACTAGGAAGCATGGAAATCCATTAATTAGGGTGATACAGTAGGCAATTCAGTGGCTGTGCCAGTGTTTCCGAGTGGGAAGGGCAGGCTGCTATCCTATTTCTGCCTATTCTAACTCATCTTCCTTTTCTTCCACCCACCTCCTGAAATTTGCCACATCATTCAGAAATTTCAGTCCATCTGCTCTGAAATGTACTATCCTCTCTGGTCCAATATCATCCAAGGATTTAATTAGTTTGGTGTTTATATCTCCCTCCTTGTCATTCATTATTTGATATATTGAAAAGAACAAGTCCCACGATGAATTGCTGCATATTTTATACCTCACAAACTGTCTGCTTAAGAACTATTTGCTGCTTGTTACCTGTCACCACTGACTTAATTTTTTTTTTTTTTTAATACACTGTGCTGCACTCTTAGTTAGACAATATTTTGCTAAATTCTCTACCAAAAAAAAAAACACCATCAAATCTGATTCCAGGACAAAACAAATGGCAAAAATGCCACTGTATTCCATGATACCAGGATTTAGTTCTGCAGAAATGAAAGGTATATTATCAAGAAGATATCCACTACACATATGGATATATATACCAAGTCTATTTTTTACTATTTATTCTGCTATGGTACTTATATTTCAGTAGTGCCAGAACCTGAATGCAGGGCCAAATAACTAGCAACAAAGTTAATTCAGTGAGGGGGGTCCATCTGATCATGTATGGCTGGTATAGCCAATTAAGAGATAAATGGATTTCTTAAGCTTCAGTAATTCAATTTAGAGTTGCTTGCAGCCAATCAGCTTCATCTTGTTATCAAATAAACAATTTGAGAGCCACCTCGAATTTTGAAAACTGCTGTTTGCACCAAACCTGTACAGTGTATTCCTTAATCTAAGAAAAAGAAAACTTAACCATCAAACACTACACAGCCAGTTACTGCCATCTCATAACATGAAGGCAAAATGCATAGACAAACACACAAAAATCCATACAAACAGCAATGTGCTGCTGCAGGTGGGGCAGTGAAAGCTAGAAAAGTTCCCCATATCCAAAGTCCTGCTTGAGCTGACTCTGAAAAAGGGAAGCAGGGGCTGCACCCCATGGGACAGCCCTTCTGCTGCACTTCAATCTTGGAATTAGATGCTCAAGTGCATCTCAATGGCACCATGGGTAAAAAAAGCCTTGGATACACCAAACGCACAGCATGTTTTCTTTGGAAGACACAGCGATCCACAAATAAATTAGGAAGACATTCCTTAAACGTTCCTCCCAGAAAGTTCAAGTTGTCCATCAATGCCAGCACCACTTGCCTGCCACAGAAGAGCAGTGCCCAGAGGCTCTCATTGCAACCACAGCCCTGTGCAGCTGAACAAGCTCATTATATTTTCCTCTGCTGATCCCATAAGGTAAACCTGTTCTTTTGAATTAAGGTATCTTTCTCCATGTAACATGTGGACTGTACACAAAACAGCAAGCTACAGCTGTCTTTTCTACCTTCCTTCCTCCTTCCCTCCCTCCCTCCTCTGCTCAGAACACACAATACTCAGCATCACTGCTCCCTTCCAAGCCCTTCAGAATGCAAACTTTTCTCTTCAGTTCACCACCAAATCTGACATATGTGAGCTGAAGCAAAATTTCATGTTGTCTTCTCAAAACAAAACAAAGCTGACAGAGAGCCTGGCATGTAATGATTATCCTTCACAGAAAGTTTGCTCTTTCTGGATGGAAAGCAGCATAGCATTTCACTTGGACATAGCTGAAACATGTAAACAATGACTTCTACACTCTTCAGATCAGCTGTTCAAGACAGAAGTTACTATCATCAAAGAAGAAACAGTGCCATGAGGTGGATTAGGATCGTACTTAGTACTTTGTAACAGCCTTTTGCCTGTGTGTATCAGAGTATTAAACTTATTAAGTTAAGCATTCCTGATATTGTGGGGAGGGCGTCTGAGAAAGTGTTGCTACCTGGTTTCACTAAAAAGAAGAGCATGGGTGTGGACGTAAATGACAATCTGGTAATTACAGTGGTTCAGAAAACTTCTCTTCCTCTCTGATCAAAACTGGCATTTGAGGTCAGTCCTGAGGCACAGTCTTGTGATATGCATTTCATAATGACAGTGAACATGACAGGGATCAGCTTGACCAATGTGTAGCTGCAGGATATGGATTTTATGCAAGAAATCTCAGGAGTCAGGTTTTGCTGTGTCCTTCTAGAATGAGAAGACCAGTCACAGACAGAGCTGCATATACACAGAGCAACTTCAGGGGGCCTGGTCAGAAGGAACTGGTATTGGACCTACAAGAAAAGCTCCTTTGGCTTAGACCCTGACTCTGTGCCAGATGTGTTCTGCTGTGATGTTCAGCCTTTGCTCTCTTAAGTGTCTTATAGTTGCCTTGCCTTACAGCAGTGTTTCACACCCAGTGGAATGTGACCCTCAGGATATTTGTGAAAAGTAACCATGCGAAGGGGTATGAAAGGAGTTATATATTTGAAGTATTTAAGCACTAGTTCCCTCTCTCTCTGTCTCTCACCAAGTTACTTGCTCATCTGTTTTGTTAGGGGTCACCTCTTCACTCTCAGCTTTTTAAAACTCATAGAAATGCTAAAAATAAGACTTTCTGTTATCATGGATACTCTTACAGCACATAAAAAGGCAAGAGCTTGAAGGACTTTACAAATTCAAGGGATTCTTTGTTTTGAGTAACCCAAGAGACTAGAAAGCCAGAAGTATCTTTGAATATCTAGAAAGGTAGTAATAAATGTTCTATAGAGTCTTGGCAGAACTTTGACACTGTTTCCCACTGCATTCTTTTGGAGAAACTGGCTGATCATGGCTTGATGGGTGTATGCTTCGATGGATAAAAAATTGGCTGGATGGCTGAGACCAGAGGGTGGTGGAGAATACAGTTAAATCCAGTTGGTGGCCAGTCCCCAGGGCTCAGTATCTGGGCCTGTTCTGTTTGTTCTGTTTCTGTCTTTGTCAATGATCTAGATGAGGGGATCAAGGGCACCCTCAGCAAGTTTACAGACAACACCGTTAGGCAGTTGTGTTGATCTTCTTGAGGGTAGGGAGGCTCTACAGAGGGATCGGGCCAGGCTGGATCAACGGACAGAGGCCAATGCGATGAGATTCAGCAAAGTCAAGTGTCAGGTCCTGCACATGGGTCACAACAACCCCAGGCAGTGCTACAGGCTTTCAGAAGAGTGGCTGCAAAGCTGGTTGGCAGAAAGAGACCTGGGGGTGCTGTTAGACAGCCAGCTGATTATGATACAGCAGCGTGCCCAGGTGGACAAGAAGGCCAACAGCATCCTGGCTTGTACCAGAAATGAGGTGGCCAGCAGGAGTAGGGAAGTGATAGTCCCCCTGTACTCAGCACTGGTGAGGCCACACCTCAAATACTGTGTTCAGTTTTGAACCCCTCACTCCAAGAAGGACATTGAGGTGCTAGAGCATGTCCAGAAGGCAACTAAGCTGGTGAAGGGTCTAGGGCAGAAGTCTTCTGACGAGTGGCTGTGGGAACTGGGGTTGTTTAGCCTGAAGAAAAGGAGACTGAGGGGAGGAGACCTTATTGCTCTCTACAGATATCTGAAAGGAGGTCATAGTGATGTTGGGGTCTGTCTCTTTTCCCAAGTAAAAAGTGATAGGACAAGCAGAAACAGTCTCATATTGCACCATGGAAGGTTTAGACTGGATATTAGGAAAAATTTAGAATCATAGAATCCTTTTGGTTGGAAGAGACCTTTAAGATCATCAAGTCCAACCATTGAGCCATTAGGGCTCTAAAGTCCTCTGCTAAAACAGATCAGAATCTGTCAGGGTTGGAAGGGACCACAAGGATCCCCCAGTTCCAACCCCTCTGCCATGAGCAGGGACACCTCCCACTAGATCAGGCTGCCCAGAGCCTCATCCAGCCTGGCCTTAAAGACCCCCAGGGATGGGGCCTCAACCACCTCCCTGGGCAACCCATTCCAGGGTCTCACCACTCTCATGGGGAAGAACTTCTTTCTCACGTCCAATCTGAATCTGT
>NW_008582413.1:8387-40660 GCF_000691845.1 Merops nubicus | reverse complement strand
CCAGCCCTGCAGGGAGAGCCATAAGGGAAATGAGCCCCAGGGGTCCCACATTGAGTTGACAAAGGTCAGGTGTCTGCTTGGGGATAAAAGCTGGGACCACTTGCAGGGAGTCAGGAGTGTCTGTCTGTGGAGTGCACTCCACAGAGCTTCCTGGTTCAGGAGAGAGCTCCTGATTCTCCTGGAGCTGGGCCCTGGTCTGCTCAAGACCTTTGCGAACACGGGCTGATCGGGTGAGAGTCACTATGTGGGCACCTTTCTCTTATGTGTTCAGCTTGCTGGTCTGGCTGTTTCCCATGCCACCTGTGGGCAACCTCGGGTCTCTGTTTGTACCACCTGTTGTGGGCCAAGTTACGTCCTTTTTGAGATCATTGGGGGTGGTGTCAGTTATGTACCAGCTGATTGATCTGTCTGTACCCCCAGTGATCATTATGGAATGTCCTTCTTGTCTACAATACAGTCTGCATATTGGATTCTCTTTCTGCTGGTGCTATCATTTTTGTTGGGCCTGGTCATTGGCAGAACAGCTGCCTAGGGCAGGACAGTGGTGGAGTCTCCATCCCTGGAGGTGTCTAAAAGATGTGTAGATGTAGTGCTTAGAAACATGGTTTAGTGATTGAACTGGCAGTGCTGGATTAATGCTTAGGCTCGGTGATCTTGAATGTCTCCTCCAATCAGAACAATTCGATAAATGAAATTAGAACACTGCAGATAATAATAGACTGTTCACCCTACAAAACAGAACTTGAAATAGGAAAACTGAGCATATTCAGAGAAAAACAGTGAAGAGGTTAAGATGGTCAGGGCTGCATTGAGCTCATCTATGATGTAATGCAGTATGTTCTCTGGTAGCTTGATAAGCTTCTGCCTGTGAATCTATATGCAGACTCATCTATAGGCTTATTTTGACTTCAGAAATTCCTTCTCCAAAATGGATGATCTCATCTTTAATCTGCTATTTTACTGTGCATGGTTCACTCAGTACCTGTCTTTGGCAATTATTTGTTCTTTCAATTTTGACCATGCTAGTTATCTATATTCCTTCCTAGATAAGAGAATGGGCTTGTCTGACTACCACTGAACACCTGGAAGTCATCTCAGATTGCCTTATCGTTATCTTACAGACCTCACTCCTCAACTGTTAGAGCAATATTTAGAGAATTTCTTTCTAGGCTTTGTGGCAGCTAAATTCAAGCACAGATATTTTAGAGACCCCCAAAAGAGCAATTACTTCATGAAGATGCCCTGAAGCAAACGTGCTCCTGTAGGTGCAGTCGTTGGCCTCTGTAGGATGGCCGAATCATGGAGACATCTTTCTGTAAAGGATGTGTAGCTGTGTGAGAGATTTTTCTTACAAAGAGAATTTTCCAAAGAAAAGATGGGCTTGTGACGGGGCTAAGTTACTGTGCTTAACCAGTGTACATCCTAACGCAGAAAAGAGACAGCAGTGAGATAAGGCAAATTTTTCTTGAGGGTTTATTAGATTTTAGGTAGCATATTTTTGCTTATGTTTACTATATATTGAGGATCCTGTTTTATTTCAGGATTAGCTATTTCATTCCAACTGCAGAATGTTTTGTGAAATTTGCCCTTTCAATTATTATTGTCTTCATTTTGAATTCTTCTCTTCTACTTACTCTAGTCCAAAGAGCCTAAGTGGGCTGCCTTTTCATGGGATCATGATATGCCTGGCCTTGTCTTCAGGTCAATATGCTGCCAACTGTATCTTCCAGCACTGTAGTCAGCTGCTTCTGTCCTCTCCTTTTGTTTCTGCGCACAAATAGCTAGGATTTTAATTTCTGCACTTATCTTCCGTGGAATTTGTCAGTGGGTGCCAACTTTTCTTTCCCCAGCCTTTAGGTATATTTGAGCTCATACAGACTTTTTACTTAACTTGTAAAGACTCAAACCCTGGCTGAGGGTACTGCATTAGACCTCCAGTGCTGTTAATGTGTAATAATCAGAGGTCTGAAAAACTTGAATTGTCATCTGAAATGTGCAGTCCAACTGCACTGGTATGCTTAACATACTTCAGTTGTTTCAGGTATCCCAAAGTACCCTGAGATACTGATGCTGAAGGTGTTTCCACTAACGTGAGGACAGGGGCTATCTGGTCTTAGTGAGTAGAATTTACCAAGTGAGAAAGAGGGCTCAGTGCTAATACTGGGAGAAGGACCTATCCCATCTGCTAGATGGCAACTCTGAGAAGACCACCAAAGGCAAGAAAAGGCTTCCTGTAGATATTGGAGACAAAAGGTCAAATACGGAAGTGGATTGTGCTAAACTAGGAATGCCATTTGCATTGTGATGTGCAGGTAGCTACTGTGCCAGTGAATGAGTTGTGGAGAAATGTGGCCAAAACTTTCAGCCTAATTGTGGTTGCTGATCTGAAGCATCTTATGACTTAATGATGTAACAAATTAAATTTTCAAAAAACGAGTTACAATAGGTAGTGCAGCCATCACAAATACTCTTCTTTTTATTTTGCTTCATTAGCTGAGGCAAAATTGGTAGGAGACAAGTTTACAGAGAAGCAAGGCACTTCACAAAATAGATACTGTAATTGGTAAGGAAATAAGTGGAAAATTGGATTTCTTGTTATAAAAAAATTGAATCCTGTGTGACTTTTAATCAAAGGAGTACATTTTGGTAACTTTTTATAAAAATGACAGTAAAAAGGCTGCCATGAAGAAGAATTAATACATTAATTAAGAATATTGACCCAAGGATTTGGTACAGAAAGTACATATAATTTCAGAGAACAAAGTTATCTGAATGCATAAGTATATTTGATTGTATTTCTTATAGTGGTTTTACAGACCTTTTTAATGAAGTAAGTGAATTATCTAAACTGTTGCTTCTCTCTTGTGATAGTCAGCAATAAGAAATATGGATTCCTCATAAATATTTCGGGCAATTGTATTTGATTCTGAGCAAGATGAACTTGATCTGAGAGAGTGCCTTCAGATTGCTCTTCCTGAACAAGGAAGAGCTATGCTTACAAGGGTGTCTATCAGTTGTGTAAATCTTTTTTCTGTTGTCTTCAGTGAAAGTTCTATCTCCACATTCTTTTGAAATATTTGTTCATAGCTATGATTTTCTTTTGTCCTCCTCTACCATACTCTGTTATAAGTCCACGTCCCCATGGTGACTGTACAGCTTTTGGTGCTGTAGTGTTCCAACCTACTCCAGTGGGATCTTCTTCTCCTTGAACCTGCACTATGTCTCAAAGAAAACCGTGGATCTCAGTTCAGGGTTTACAGAAGGAGCCTTATCCATGAAAACGCAGGTGCCAGCTCTGCTTTTCCACTTTCTTGCCCTTGTCATCATGCCTTCAAAATATTTTCTATGGCTAAGGATGTTGTAAAAATAGAAATTCTTCTTCAGTCATTTCTAGGCCCTTGAGAGTATAATAAGCTGAAGAACAGATTATTTTGTTTTGCCCAACCAGGGAAAAATAAATGAAACTGAGAGGTACTAAAACCAATTGCTTTTCTAGAATTTAAAATAATAATAATAATAATTTGTCATGTTTCTATGAGAAAAAAATCTGATGCTAATTTATTCTGTAGGTTTTCAAGCCATCTACATTGTTATAATTGGATGTTTCACTAACTGATAAAGGGAGTAACTTCTAGAGAAGACGGAAGGAAACTCCTACAAGCTCTAGCACATATTGTAAGAATATGTTTGAAGTTGAAAGGAAAAGACTGTGAATATTCAATCAAAAATAAAGCTATTAAAAAAGGAGAGGATGCCTAATGAAATCTGAATTGGAATCATAACAACTTTGCAATCTTTCTGAAAATAGTATATGAAGTTAATTGGACCCACTGGGTTTTGCAAGTTTACTTGTCTAAGGGGCTGCTGTTTTCTTTAATGGAAACATCATCCTTCACAATGTCAGGAGATACATGGGAGTCTTTGATCTCATGTGCCAGATGTCACATTTTGTTACACTTTTAAACCTTGAAAGCCATTGGAGTTTTGGAAATCTGTACAAACCAAGGATTATGTGCTTTGTTCAGTGGTGGTTCTTTGTCTGCAAAAGGCTGTTGGCACTGAAATGCTGTCAATAATCACAAGTCCTCTGGAAGTACAGTCTCAAAGTGTACAATTATTAATTGAGGTTTCAAGAATGACATGAAGTGTCATATGTTGACTTCATAAGATGAAGCAACCGTCTTGATTTCTGCTGCAGAAATATTTGAAAATCTTTGATAGTACTAAGTGCAGCTTCTTTGAAAAAATAAAATCATGTGATTTGTTTTAGATAGGTTTTTACTGTAAACTTTGGATTGAGCCTTGGGCTCCAAAGTGGTCTGGAATACATCTGTAGTCAGTTTTATTTTCTGCAAACCTACTGTATGAAAGAATGCCTCTGATATAAATTTCAGAATTGGATGGTTTCCAGTAAATCTTTGCTTATCACCATTACCCTTGTGCCCTGCAAAAACATTCGTGCATCAGGTAGCTATCCTAATATACACAGTCACACAGCAGGGAGACTGTCCTGACCAAACCAGCTGAAACTAGAACAGGAGACAACAGATGGATCCAATCAGGAAGCAAAATTCAGGGGAACAGTGAGACAATACTGGGCCAGAATATGACTGAGCTACAGCAAGCACATCAACAGCCTAACTACTATCGACTTCTGGTTTATTGGGGTTTTGGACATTAGAGGAAAGAGGAGTCTTAATAAGGATTTTGAAGGGAGATAATGAAATAACTCTGCAGATGTTTATGGAGATTTCCTCCCAGGCATGAAAGGCAGTGTAGGAGGAACATGAAGGCACTTGATTGAATGTTTATCACATGGGGGTGGAGGCTGGTACTATGGGTTATCAGAGGGAGGTGGTAACATCTCTCTGGTGCATAAGAGTTACAGCAGCAGAAAAGCATAAGGAGACTGAGCCATCAGACAGTTGGTTCCTCAGAGTTCTCAGGCTGTAGCCATCATGGCAGAAACTGGTCTGTGGTGTTGGTAGAACAAGCTAAAGAACAAATCGGGGGGGAGGGTTGTTTTCATTGATTTTATTGTGATTTTGGAGAACTTTATCCAAAACCTATTGAAGTCAATGACATGGGTTTTTCATAGGTAATCAGCAGAAGGATTCACTCTAGTTGAAGACACCTAAGCATACATGTCTGTGTGTGAGCTATGTGTCAAAGCTCCAGTTTTCGCAGTGTATATCTAGGTCTGGATTCAGGTGCCTCAGGCTAGGTGTCTGGTGCCACTTCAGTTCTGCTTGGCCTTTTGGTGCTGTTCCAGAGGGACACAGATCTCTAAGGTCTTGTTGAACTGAGTTAGTACAGTCTGTAGACTTAAAGAGCAATTAATCACATCTGGAATCTCTCAGCCCCATTAACTGTATTGGCTGCATCTCTTTTGACTCTCCTGAGAACTTACCCAATATGCACACGCAAGGATACCTGCACCTGCATCTTAGTAACAAGCTGAACACTACTCCAAGGGTACAAAATCTCATACTGCCAGGTGAAATCCTTATTCTGTTGATACTGATGAGAGTTTTGCTACAAACTTCAGTCAGACTAGGGCTTCACGTACTGTGCTCTATGCAGTACTTTGTATCCAAGCATTTTGTTCAACTTGCAAGTGCTAATACTTCTGTAATTAAAATTTCCTAACAGCTCTTGGATTAACTCCACTACCCATCTGTTATTCCACTGATATCCCAGATAATGTCTCACAGTAGCTCCCAAAGAGCCTGGGGAAAAAAAAGAATATCAGCATTTACAGTTGTGTAGTGATAATCTAAGCATTAAACTTTTCTAAGGGCACCTACACCCTGAAGTAAAGCATGGCACTGAGGTCCAGGTCTGACCTCACAGAGATGTGAGGAGGTGTCTCCACACGTCACTATGCAGTTCCTTATGGAAGATAATAACTTGGGTCTCAAAAGCAGTACAGCTTCCTGTGTTCTTTAAGACAGTGATCCTTGGTTTAGGGATAGCCCCATGTTAGTGCAGCTGCACTGCCCAGAGCTGGAACAAGCTGTCTTGGTGCTTGCTGGGATATTTCTGTACTGCTGTACTATAGAATGTAAGTATGATTTAAATAGAAAAAAATGTTTGCCAGGTATCTGTAAGATGCTTTTTAATAATGTGCTCTGCTATTTCTGTGATATATTCTGTTTTGAGGAGCTTTTTTTTTTTTTTTCTGTTTGTGAGCTAAGAAATGGTGCCAGAATAATTGAGAGCAATCCTAAGACTGGAAATGAGTAAAAAAAAAAAAAAGAACAACTCGTTATTTGAGTAAATTTGCCTGAAGGGGAAATTTCAAAAGTTTGAGTAAAACTCCATTCTCTTCCTTCATGTTAATTAACTTCATCACTGCACTGTTGGATACCTCATCAGGAAGTTTCTTTATTCCACTGACTTGTATAAAAGAAGGATCAATTCCTAAATGACCATTTCCATCAAGGCATCAAAGCCATATTTCCTTAAGGTATAGAATTTCCCCCTAAAAATGGGACTAAATAGTGCATTTTTGTGACATATAACAAAATCTTCCTTAGAAGATTATACTTGGAATTAATCTTTTCAGGCAGTCTTGTGGAATGGGTTAATGCAGTAGCAATATTTCTCCAGCTTTTTCCCTATTTCTCTTTCTCACACTTGGAAACGGTGTCTTCTGGCTGTTCAGTGCTGGACCACATGCAGGCCCAGCAGGAGGCTCTTGGCGTCTCTGACTCCTTTGCTGTCCAAACAACTGCTCCTCACTCCCTCAGTGGAAGACACAGTGGGCAGATAGAAATGTTTTGCGGACCAGATGGAGCTAATGGGCCACAAACTGGAGCAGTCTGACTAAAATACATATTAATTGAAGGTTGTTTCTTAAATTTCTGGCATGGAATTATGGGCCATGCTTGACTGGTTTGTGGTGACCAGATGTAGTTTTGTGTGTCTCAACTCCTGATCATGTCAGTGCTGTCCAGTGGCACTCAGACATTACAGGCATTGCTTCATCCCTTCTGAGATCAGACATGTATACATACTTCAGAAAGTCCTCAAGGAGGCTTAAGTGCAGTTCTGCAAAGTCCCACCACTACAGTATATGACCATTGTCACATCCATTGTATTACTTCCTGGAAAAAGAATTTCCTTTGCTAGTTTGCTTTTGTTTTGTTTGATCATGTTTTTCCCTCAGAATGTTGGCTTTAAGTCTGTATATCCAGCGGAAAGCTAGTGTTGCTTGTGCAAAATGCAAGGAATTTCCCTCAGGCCTCTTCTGATGCCCTTCATACCTTTAGGATTCTCCAGATTTCACCAGCTAGGCAGAATCTGATTAGGGCAACCAATGTGTAAGAGGTATACCAGGAATGACAGTGCACTTCAATTGCTGGTCTTTGTTATCCAGTAAGGGTTTGTGGTTTTTTTTTTTGTTTGTTTGTTTGTTTGTTTGTTTTTCTTTTTACCCTACAGTGATATCCTGAAATTAGATCTCTGTTGAGATACACATCTGAGACCCACATTTGTGGACTTCGCTCAAAATGTCCTGTGGACCAGACTCATTTCATAGTAAAGATCTGTTTCACTTCATTTCCCCTCCTCTTTATTTAAATAAGAAATGATCCTTTATCTCCTCAGTCAAATGGCAGTGCAACATTTAGAAGATGTCTTAAAGCAGTTGCAGCTGCACTCTGTACCAACAGAGGTATTATTTCATAAGTGGAAAATTAGCCCTTGTTAAGCAAATGGAGTATAAAATTTTATGTAACAGGAAACATTTAATGAGAAGATACTGGAAGTTCTGGTTATATTGTATGCACATGTCCAGTTCAGTTTTTCTTGGCTCCATTGTGCAAAAGTAAGGAATTAATTTGTTTTTCTAGCATTCCTTATGCTGGAGCTAACATACCTGACATTGAAAAGCTTTGAGATTGTCCAAGAGAACATTTCTTGAATACTGTAGTGACCTCAGAATATAAAGGCAGAAATAAGAGTAAGCATATTTAGGTTTCAGATTGCTTAGTTATGAATATCAGTGATGAACTTTGATTACTTAAAAACATCTACTGCCAGCACTTCTGATGCCTTCTGATGATGGCTGTGACTTGCCCAGTGTCTTCTTCCTTTCTTTCCAAGTAGAACACCAAGAGCCAAGAAAGGTTTTTGTAAGACAGGGCATAGTTAAGGATCAACCTGTTTGCTTCAAGATCCATCAGAAAGTAGGTGCTTATCTGTGTTTAGATAAGACATCATAGAAGAAGGAGCCTAACATATGAAGCATCAAGATATCAGCAGTATCAGAAGTCTGGAATAACTTTCCTAGAAGGATCATATTGGCCAAAGACACCCAGATGAGATGTTGTCTTGACTAGTAAAATGCCAAGGGTCAGACCACAAAACTGAAAGAAATTAGATCAGACTGAGATCTTAAGTTACGGCAAAGATCCAGCCCTCAATTGGAAAGAATCAGATGAGGGTTGGGAGATTTTGTCTGGATAAGAGACATCTCCTCTGCCTTTAATTCTCTGGCTGATGTTATAAAGGAAAACCTTGTGCCCTTTTGTTGGATGTAGAGTATGTAAGGCTTGCTTGCATAACAGTACCAGTATGTGTGTGTATAAAAAAAATATATATGCTGGAGTCTTTTTGTGAACTCAGGCTAAAAGTTGGTCTCAGTCAGCCTTCCTGTGAGCACATACGTCATCACTGAGCTGCTGAACACAGTGCTGGTCCCACCACAATTTACATTTACCTAAAATGAGGTGATTCAATGAGCCACTTATACACAGAATGAACCTTGATTAAATGTACTGTTCAAATTCTTTTTATAATAGTTTCTAAAGGTGAATCTACTACTGAAGTAAGATTTGCAGTAGGTATTCCATAGGTAGAATATGGGGTATGTGAATCTTATTAGAGATTTTACAAACTTATAAATAGATGACCTTGGTCAGACTTTCAGCAGTATAAGGAGATCAAATTTGTGAAGGTGCCTAAAAGCCCATTTTTGAATTATAGTCAGCTGACTTTCCAGCAGTATCTGAAATATTCAGAATGGTTTGGAAATGGGACTTGGTCTCCTAAGCAATCTTTAAAGACAGGTGCACAAAACTCTGACAATAATGAGATGAAAGAGCTACAACTCTCTCTTCAGACATCCTGCATCATTGGGATAGATCCTGTTCCCAAGGCTATGGATGTGAAATGAAGGAGCAGACAGATGTTAATTTGTTCCTCTTGTACATTGCAGTATGGATATGTGTCACCCCTTATTTACTCCCTGCAGGCCCATTATGAGAAGCCAAGAAAAAGAGACTTTGTTTTAACCTTTTGTCCATCTCAGCTGTTTCTGATGTTCAAGAGATGAACCTCCCAGGCAGGCCTACCCAAACCCTTTTTCTTCCTACATATGACCCATTAAGTTGTTATAGTTTTCAGTGCAGCACTTTCTTTGTCCTCTGATACCAGATACATAGGGCAGTTATAATTTAGTTATGTCCACTTATTTAATTAAAAAATACCTTGTGTAATCATGGAATGTGCCAAGAGATTTTATGGAACAGTTTTTCATACTACCTGCACATTTATTTCTCTCCACATAAAGCTTTCTGGGAAAAAGATTTTCACATTCTGCATCCCAAAACTAATATAAAATTTAAACAAATTCTTTGCAGGGTTTTAATTCCAGCTCACTTTTCTTTTTGTATCCCTGATTTTAGTAGCTTTCTCTAAAAGTGATCTTTTTTTTTTTTTCCCTGCAGACTGTATGTGGATGGACCTTTTGGGAGTCCTTTTGAGGAGTCCCTGAACTACGAGGTCAGCCTGTGTGTGGCTGGAGGTATCGGAGTTACACCATTTGCATCAGTACTCAACACACTGCTGTAAGTGAGCTTAAGCCTTTTAAAGCCACTTCCCCCCTGTTTTCCATATTAGTGCATGTCAGAAAGACTTTCAGTGTATTTAAAAGTTCCATTGGCATAGCATAAGTGAATGATTCCTTGGAGAGAGGTGGAGGACTGGAATGTCCCCTGAAGAGCACAAATCATCTCGTACAGGCTTTGCAACCCAATGAGTTTTGTCAGCAATGCACCTCAACTGGGACAGTGTCATGAGCTTTTATATCCTGCCACCAGCCTAGCCTAATGATGTCACATCCCATCAGCTAGACTTGTTCCACTAGTCCCAGCTTAGAGGTGGCGATGGACTATGGTGGTGAGTTTTTGAGAATCAGGAGGCTGTGACAGTCTTTCTGCTCGACATGTAGGACCAGCTCTCCTGGACTGTTTGACTTCTGGAAATGTCTAAGCTTAAGGTTTTAAAGGAAAGGGATCAACTTGGATTCAGATAGTATTCAGATGTTTAACTCTATTTGAAAAGTTTAAATTTTAGGTACACCTTTTTTATTCATTGTTTGTATCTTTTTTTTTTTTTTTTTTAATTTAAAGCCTTTTACATTCTATTCAGACCAAATATTTGACCTCTTATGGGGTGTGTCTCTGAAAGTTACCAGCCCCACTTGTCTCATTCCTGTTATTTGTATACTATTCCTGCTCCCGCCCTTTCTTCCACTTAACTGTTGAACACTATGCCCTATTTTTAAGAAAATATAACTTATATTAAGGAAAGCTAGAGGCTTTCATGCAGAAGAGTATGGAAATAGTGTCTGTTACCATGGGCAGTGGTGACAAGGAAACACAAGAACATAGTAAGACAAGAAGTGTTAGATGCATGTGGATTTGGTTGTAATGGAGGGTTGTGCCTTTATTGCATAACATATCCTGCTGGAGGTGCACCCAAGCATATATGTTTGAGGCGTTATTTTAAATCTAAGCTTGACTTGTTTCATGAAGTCTTGCAGTCCAATCTCTTTCTCCTCCAGCTTCATCACCAAGACTGGTGCTTTGTTACTGAACTACATCATTTAAATTAAAAAAAGCCTTGCATTCTTCTCTTCTTTTATCCTTTTTTATGGTGAAAGACACTTTCCTTGCTACTGCTCAGAGTTGTCTTGTCACATCTGACCAGATTGTGACCCTTCCTAAGGGCGTCTTACTATTGACAGTCAGAAGAAGATGGAGTATATCCCGCTTTGCAGTTCAAGAGCTCCCTTGTGGTTTAACTCCAACTGGCATCTAAGTACCATTCAGGCACCCGCTCACTCCTTCCTGTCTCCTCCCCCTCCCACCTCGCTGCTATGGGATGGGGGGGAGAACTGGAAAAAAAAAGTAAAACGCAAGGGTTGAAGTAAGAACAGTTTGATAGTTGAAATAAAAAGTAAAATGTGCAAATAATAATAGTAGTAGTAATAATGATAATTTTAATGAAAAGGAAGATAACAAAAAGAGCATGAAATAAAAACCAAAAAGACAAGAGATGTACAGTTCTATTGCTTACTACCCACTGACCAGTGCTCAGCCAGTCCCTAAGCAGTGATCCACTCATCCTGGCCAGCTGCCCCCAGTTATATACTGTTCTGCCAATGACCAGGCCCAACAAATATGATACAGCCAGCAGGAAGATAAACCAATACACAGACTGTATTGTAAGCAAGAAGGACATTGCGTGACTGATCGCTGGGGGTACAAACAGATCAATCAGCTGGTACATAATTGACACCATCCCCAACGATCCCACAAAAGACATGACTCGGCCCACAACAGGTCGTATGAACAGTGAGCCAAGGTTTCCCATAGTTGGCATGGGAAACAGTCAAACCAGCAAGTTAAATGTATAAGAAAAAGGTGCCCACATGGCGACTCTCACCCAATCCACCCGTGTTCGCAAAGGTCTAAACAGACCAGGGCCCAGCTCCAGGGAGAGTCAGGAAGTCTGCCCTGAACCAGGAAGCTCTGGGGAGTGCACTCCACAGACAGACACTCCTGACTCCCTGCAAGTGGTCCCAGCTTTTATCCCCAAGCAGACACCTGACCTTTGTCAACTCAGTGCGGGACCCCTGGGGCTCATTTCCCTTCTGGCTCTCCCTGCAGGGCCGGCCGCACCCTGGGGGGAAGCTCTAAGGCAAACTCACCACCTCTGTATGAAGGGCTGTGGGAATCACCCATATGTCAACCTTAATTCAGGGCTTGGGGTTCAGACCCCAGCATTTCATATACTCAGCATGATGCTCTATGGTATGGAATATACTGAGCATGACATTCTACATTGTGGAGCTTTGACTAATTTGGGTCAGCTCTAATGGCCATATTCCCACCCAGCTTCTTGTGCACCTGCTTGTAGAGCATGGGAAGCTGAAAAATCCTTAACTTAGGATAAGCACTTCTTAGAAACAACATCCATTTGTTAACATTATTCTCATACCAAATCAAAAACACAGCCCTGTACCAGGTACTAGGAAGAAAATTGACTCTAACCCAACCAAAATCAGAAGTTTAAAAGTAAAAAAACCCTGAAATTAGGGCTTGAAAGACACAGTACTCCCCAGCCTTAAGGCATTTTTTTTCTCTCTGTGGGGATTTTACAAGACAGGTGAGTTCTCAGCCTCTACATGCTGCTGAGAATGTCTCTATTCTTGCTCCACAGGTTTACAGTAGAGACTAGGGATATGGCGAGTTAGGACGGTGCTTAGAGACATCACTTATGGAGATCTGTTAATACTACCCTTGCTGGATATGCCAGGAACACTGGAGTTTGAAATATAATGCACAGTGGCTATGGTGAGATGTGTCATGATACTTTTCAACTGGGGTTGGACTAGCTAGTCCTAGGACTAGCATTTGAGATTGACAGTCTACGGCCTTCTCTATCTGAAAAATATTTTAGGAGGAAAAGGAGGAAACAATCTGTGCACTGACTGTTTCAGTGATGAGAAAAACAGAAAATAATATTGGCTAAGTAAAAAGATGCTTCCTGGATATTTGTGCTTTATTTGAACTCATTCATTAATCAGGATTTTTTCACTTCTGTTTTCTTTCCCAGTTAATTCCAAACCTTCCTTTGTGCTATATTTGTGTTTTATTTGAATTAGAAATCTGCCATGAGAGTCCTGTTTTTCTAAATGCAATGCCAGAATCTGCCCGAGACTGCACTTTACCCACCAGTATTTTGTAATATATCATGCAGTTCCCTAGCACAATGGAGCCCTGATTTGATTTGGTCATTGTGATTTTGCTACAGCATTAATTATAATCAACCAGAGCCTTTCACGTATGAAGGCAGAATTAATTCCTGACATTATTGCATTAGTCAATATTTTTCTCTTATAGGTCGCTTTATAAACCTAATAAAGAATTGACATAATACCCTTCAACTTAGAATGTCTGCTGTGAAGTAAAAGTTTGATGACGATGCATGAATCCATCTTTGCTGCCCAAATCATCTCTACAGCTGACAACTTCCTAGTGTGGAAACAGTATCTGTGAAGGATGTTAGGTCTGTGCTAGAGATTTAATATTCTCAGGATGATCCTTACAGGCTGTATTGGTCATTTCAGTGTCTGATGTATCACAGGATGAAGAACAGCTTAGCAGTTAGCTTCTAATGGAAACTCACATTTCCACTAATGAATATAAAGCATCTGAATTAACATTTCCTTTTTAAATGATAATTTTTAATTATCCAAACATCTTATTTTCAAGTGACGGCTGGAAATGCTACAAGCTCAGAAGACTCTACTTCATTTGGGTGTGCAGAGACATCGAATCTTTCCGCTGGTTTGCAGATCTGCTCTGCATGTTGCATAACAAGGTAATGGGTGTTGTTCTGAGGGACACTGACAATATAATAAATTCAAGGTATGTCCACACCTTGCAGCTGGCACGTTACAGAGAAAAGCAGCCTTGCTCAGAACAAGCAGTCTCCAGCAGTGCTTCTGCTTGGGCTGCCCAACCCAGACTGCATTTATTCTCGGAACTGCACCTAACAGGTTGAGTATCTGTCACCAGTTTTTAGTTGCAGAGTGTTGCTATGTACCAGTAGTCTGGACACGTCCCTGGGAAATTTATGAGATGGAAGAAGAACATGTAGGTTGGGGAGTCTGAGTGGCCTTTAGCCATTTGGCTAGTAGACAGATGGAGAAGGGAGGGGGTCCTATAGTTTCAAGTGGGTTTTAAGAGCAATGTGGCTTCCTAAAATAATTTGTGCACAGCATGGTGTGCAATATTTTGGAGCTCACAAAGGGATATCTTCTTCATTGAAAAGCTTACTTCACTGATGCTGAAACTCATGTCCTTCAGCATAGTAGGCAGAAATAACTCTATGCTTACATTAAAAGAAGGGATATTATTTCACTAGCTGTTTTTATCATCCTTCCAGCTTTGGCAGGAGAATCGGCCAGACTATATAAATATCCAGCTGTACCTCAGTCAAACAGATGGAATACAGGTATGTGGCTAAATGTTATTTGTAAACTGAAATAGACCTTGGGGTAGTAGACAATGCAAATTGTCAGTCAGAGGCAGAAGGGAATTACTGCAGATGGTAAAAACAGGAAATGAGGCCATAGACTCAAGTGACTGATCCATTACAAGGGCAAGAGAGCAAGTCCATCCCCATGGCATTAAGAGAATCTAGCCTACTAGCCTTAACTTGATTAGGTGTGGGCAGGAATCCATATCTTCCTTTTCTAGGAAAGAGGTCCTTCCAGGCCAGGCCATGAACCAGACAGTTGGCCATGTCTGTTGAGAAATCAGCATCATTTCTGGGCTAAGAGTCAAAACAGAATAGTTCTAGGAACTTGCAAGCTCAAATACTGTTTTCAAACAAATATTTTGAGAGAAACTATCTGCTTCTAAAAGCTTTGGATTTCTTTGCTTCAAATATAGACAGAAGTTACAAATGTCTTGATGTACGAGACTGGAAAAATTATATGGAACAGTTGATTGTCATGTATTGCCAACCCCAAAGCTGGGCTAATTCCCCAACTCTTGACATCTCCTATAACTATTTACACTTATGATCTTCATTTTACATTATTTAACATAGAGCCTAGACCTGATTCTTTACACTGCTGTGCCTGGAAGCTTTCCACTGACTGCAGCAGGCCCAGAGTCTGACAATTACTACAAAACATGAAATACAGTGAGAAACTCTGCCTGAAAAGTTCTGATCTGTCTGGTGTCAGGGGAAGATAGCATAACATTCACAGCTCTGGTAGGAACACTATCCAAGAGTCTAAATGATGTGATAGCTATGGTAATTATGAACAGTGTTCCACAAATTTAATGCTTGGATGACATGTATTGATTGGAATGGGGTGCCTGGAAATGCCTCATTGCTAAATGTGTTATGTAATTATTGGGTTAAAATTAAATCCTGAAGCAGGATTGCATTACAATGACACAGCAAGACTGTAACAACAGAGAACTCAAAGCAAGTTTTCTAATATTGTGTATCAAGCAGCTACTGAATTTATTGAAAGTCAACTTTGTTTTAAGTCTTCCTTTAAAGTTGCTTTTGTGGCTATTGAACAAAAGTAGCATGAACCATAATGCTGCTCATGATTTCTTACAGAGGAGTTAAACTCAAGTCTCCTCAAGCTTATGTGTTCACTGGTGTTAGTCCCAAGTGCTGACAGCGACCAAATAATTTTGCTTCAATGCCCCCTTTGCTCAGTAGCATGCCAGTGTGGCAACAGGGAGCCAAGCCCATCCCTCAGCAAATGCCTCTTGAATAGAAAAGGCCAAGAGAGGATGAGTTAGCCAAGACTGTGTTTGCGTTGGTATGAGCAATGTTCCAGGTTGTTCAGCAGTGGAGTGAATGTGGGAACCTAGATAAGGTGTAACTTCTCTCTGCCTTTCTGTCGCATCAGGGCAGAAAACCAAGGAAGGGTAGGGCCCTGCAATGGAAGGGCATTTGACCTTATCAAAATGCTGGTGAGTTAGCATTGCTGGAATGGGTTGGGTTCCACCCAGGGAGCAGTTTTGGCTGTTTTCTGCTGCTACAGCACCTCAAAACAGCTGGCAAACTACTCTCAGGGAGAAATGTAAGATTACCCTTGTTACTTTTTCAAGACGTAGTCATCTTAATAGTTACTTGTACAAAGTTTAAAAAAAAAGCCTTCAAACAGAAATATGATTTTTGCATCAGCAGTCTTTCTTCCAGCTTAGCATTAAAAGCCAATGAGGGAATGAATAATAGGAGTGTGGTTATTGGTTTATGGCTTAAATAAATTGGTTTAAAAGTAATGGGGAGATTAATGAGCAGCTGCATGAGGAACAATGTATAACGAACACCTAGGAGAGCCATTGAAAAGGCAGCAAGCAGTGTGTTGGTGCATGAAATGGCTGCAGTTTAAATCACAACTGGCTGATGCTTGTGCTCAGGTTTCACACCTCAGTAATATGGTAAGTCAGCCAATGGGAAAGTAAGTCAGAAATGGGAGCCCTGGGTGATATCAGGCAATTTGCAAATCAGGCAGATTGGAATTTTTTGTTTCTTGCAGAAAATAATTGGTGAAAAATACCAAGCTTTAAACTCAAGGCTTTTGATTGGACGGCCCCGATGGAAGCTCCTTTTTGATGAAATAGCAAAGTGTAACAGGCGGTAAGTACCAGTTGGCTTGAAGGATGCCACAGTTTGAAGGCTGGGGATATCATCTGTTTCCAGCTGTGTATGAAAATATGCTGGGGGTTTGTCTTAGAGTGTAAAGTTTAGGCTACTCATGTTGAAATTAGCTAATATTTTGCTGTGAGACATAGCCTGTACAAATTGAAACATATTTTTTTCTATACTCAGAACAGTTCATCTTCTCATGCAGCTAGGATGTTCAGTGGCCCAGAAAGTAAAAGTGATAGATTTCCATCTCACTGCACAGAGATTGCATATGTTTTTGTCTGTGGCAATATCTTGCTTGGAACATATGCTGGTTTCATATATAAAGTTGCATTTTTAAAAATTGTTGACTTCTACTATAATTTTCCTGATTTATATTGCTGGTTTACAAACAAAATGCACAAGGACAAATCTAACAGCCCTGTATTGGTTTTACTTAGAAGATATATTGTCTTTGGAGAGTCCTGGAACTTTTTTATTCTTGAAGACCTGGCAATGTCTTTTTACTGTGCTATGCAAACATATTATGGTCTGAAATAAGACAGTTGTAAAACAGAGAAGACATGCAATTAGACTATGGAATGTCTTTGACCAGATAATGCTGTGTTGGTCGAGCATTTTACTCCTTTGCTGACAGTTTTCTTCCTCAAAAGCTGAACTGGTATAAGGGATTATGTGAATCTTCCCTAATCCACTTCTGGCAAAGTCAGTGCAGTGGGAGCAAACCACCCTGAGTAGCTGTTGATGGCAGTCTGGGTGCACCAGGTTGAGAGGTGTTCTCATGCTCACCCACAGAACTTTCCCTCAAGACTTTTTGTCCTCTGTTGCACTTCCAAAGTGAACATTTTGTGGCTTATCTGTGGCTTATTGACTCCTCTCTTTTGAGGGTGGATATGTCTAGGGGACACTGAGCCCTGACTCTTGAGTAATACTGAGTGCCAGTATGCATCACTATTGGCAGTGTAAGCTGCTGACAATGTGTGTCGTAGATTCAGGTCTTAGAGGATGTTGTGGGCAGGGTCACTGGACAGGATGCCCCAAAGGCTGTTACAGAAGGACATCCCTAGTACCTCCCTAGGGACATCCCATCTTGCACTATGGAATTGAATATCACTCATAAGGTTTTGCAGTAAAGAACCATGGGGGGGAAAAAAGGGAAATAGAGAGCTCAGAGAAGCAAGTTGACTGTCTGACTCAAAGTCCCTCAAAGTCCTCTGCATAGAGGACTGTTGACCTTTTATGCTCCATTCCAGTGTCTTTTTGGTTTAAATGTATGAGAGAAGTTTTAAAAGATGAAAATAATGAGGTTTCTGCCACTTCCTTGCAAGGCTGAAGTGCACATACTACAGATGAAGGTATTAATGGGAGTCACATTTGCTTTTTCTTTTGTGCTTTCCATCACATTACTCCTAATTAGACTTCAAGTGCCATTTCCTCTGCATTTTCACATCAGATCTTTAAATTGTACCACTATTTCCAAGTAAGGTGTGTTTTAGTACGTAAATAATGTTCTGACTCTTGATTACCTGGCAGCTTGCTAAGTCGTAGCCTTCCTTACCCTCTGTCAACCTTTGTCAGGGTTTATAGCTACAGGTCTCTATCTACAGGTGTAGTTACATGCAACACGATAGACCATAGAGCAGCCTGCAACTCAGCTGTCCCACAGAAACTTACCTGTTTTAGATAAGCAAATATTCTCCCTGTTGCTTTGGATGATGTGGGAGCTTCAATTTTTCTCTGTAGTCCGGTGTCCTGGTCCTCCTACTAACTAACTTCATTTCAGTTCTAATTTCTTGGTACCTTTCCACCTTAATGACCTTATTGCAATATGGAGACAAAAAAAAAAAAAAAAAAAAAAGAAACAGGACAACGAGATTGTTTCTAATATCTGGTGCCAGTGTTCAGGATTCCACATGTATTTGCAGTCATCTCCTTGGGCTTGTTTATGAGCAGCCAAGATATTTTCCACTTTTTATCTTGTGATTTTAGTAAAAGCAGCACATAAATAAACATGCAGCTGGCAAACCTCTCATCAGTTTAGCCATCTGTTTGGTTTGTGGTTTGTGAATTCTTGCTGTTGTTGCTGCTTAGGTCCCAAGTAAGCAAAGTGCTTTTGTAAGTGTCTGAGCTCTGCCAAACCTTCAGTGTGATGTGGGACAGCTCTAGGTTCCCTAGTCTTCCTTCTGAACTAAGAGGAGCAGACTTGTGCCATCTGCTGTTGATATTTTATATGACACCTGCAGTCCCAACAAGGTGCATTGGAAAAGTTTATGTAATAAATCTCTGGTCTTGTTTTTTGTGCTTTCTTTTTGAGGATGAAGCAGCAGCCTTTTTCCTGTCCAGTTGTGTCCTGGATGAAAAGCTTACACCATGTCCTGGCTGCTACGCTCCCTCAGTTTTACTTAGGTCAAATGGATACATGCTTTTTTTTGCAGCTGGAGGCTGACCTAGAAAAAAGCATGAATATCTGTAGGAGAGAAAGGCATGGAGCACCATGAAACTTCTCTCCAGGAATGAATGTGGGATTTAAAACTGGAACATTTCAAGTCCTGACTCTCTCCTCTCTAGGTAGCAAAATATTTCACCTCTCCCTCACCTCCTGCTGTTAATCAAATGAATGTAATAATACATGCCGACCTACTCATCCCACGGGAACACTGAGATTTGCTTAGTGCCCTGAATAAGTAAAATCCTGTATTGATGTTTATAATTATTAAAAAGAATGGCCTATAACATAGTTTCCCTGATTGTAAGCATTAATGATACTTGTGAAGATTTTCAGCCATAGCACTGTCTAGCAGTCTGTTTTCTTCTGATAAACAAAATGAAGCATTGACCCAAACAAGTGATGCACAATTAAAGCCCATCAGCTCAGGGGAGTAGCGTGCTGCTCCATGTAGCAGCTGCTTTCAGCCTCTTTCCTGCCTGTGTCACAGCAGCCTGGCAGGAGCCAAGTGAGACCAGGAGGAAGATCTGCAGGCGGGGAAGTGAGGGATGTAGGTGTAGGAGGGCATGGGTTGTGAGCTGTGGGAGGCAAGTGGTATGTGGAGGGATGTCTGGAGTAAATGCTGCTGGTGGGTATCCTGGGAAGGCAGTTTGAGGGCCTCTGGCTCACGATGTGGGGCAGTGGCTCAGCTGGGTTTCAGGAGACCTTCTTAGCTACAGGTCTCCTGCGTGACCTGAGGCAAATCATTTAGCTTTTCTGTGATTCTGTTTATTAGCCAAAAATTGTGTACCTTGAAAAGATGTTGCTGAGATTTGTATACATAAGTAGTACGTGCTGCTTAGACATGTCTGTGCTTTGTGGCCTATATATATGTAACAAAAGGGAGAGAGACAGATTTGAGGTTTATTTATCAGTTGCCTGTGCTAATTAGGCTAACAAAAAAACTCAACAACATTGATTCTCTCAATTAAATACACAGTAGGAGACAGATTCTTGCTGGTAGCTCATGCACCCTTTTTCTCCACTGCACACAAAGAGGGTTTAGAGTCTGCAAGTGCTGAAGAATCTTAATGGAGATCAACGAGCAATAGGGCTCTTATTATTTCTTTAAATCCAACCACCAGTACAATACCCCTTGCCATCGAAAGGACCACTACCAGGACAGGGAAGCTTAACAGATACACGTAAGGGTGAGCAAAGTACAAGTTATGAATATTTGCCATGGGTTGATAGGAGAGATGATGTCATGGGCGGCAGCTGAAGGCAGCATTGTGAGGTGCCTGCACAAGGACCCTGTTGCATAACTTTGTGATGCTTTTTGATGTTTAGCTCCTCGGTTGTACCATGGCAGTGCTGCTGTGTGCTGGCACAGCATGGACTGCCATCCTGTTTGAGCTGCTGCCTAATAGCAGGCACATACACTTGACAATATGCATCAAAGATTTCTTCTTAAATGTGTTCTCTCCCTTACCCTGCCAGACACACACGCAGGCAGTTTTGACCTGTGCCTTTGATTATTCTGCATCTGCTAAAATGTTTTTATTAAATAGTCTCTGGATAAAATACTGAAACAATCATGGAGGCAGGGACCAGAACTCAAGTCTCCAGCCTCTTGGTGAGTGCTGTAGCTCAAATTAGTTAGAGCCCTGTTCCCTCTTGCAGGCTTTCTCTCCATCCCAGTGAATCTCTGAGATCTTTCTCTGTAGCAGCACAATTTCAGCAAGAAGATGAAGTTGGTTTTTTTTCTTTTTTTCATGATATAGAAGAGACAGAGACACATCGCCTTTCCCTGCTCATTTCTTTCCCTTCTCCTCATCTTTGAAAAAAAAAAAAAAAAGGGAGATGTTGAATATCATGCATGTCATAAGAGTTCATTCCCACTGTTGTGGCTGGGCCCTGTTCTGATGCTAGCTGCTGTTCTGAGCTCATAGGTGCTGTATGGCTGGGAGTCTGATGTACAGCCTGTGTTTGAGGTGACCAGAGAATAAAGAGCTGTTGTTGGTGGAGTGGTGTGTAAAAGTCATGTTAACTAATGAAGCTGAGCTGATAGCTGTGGGTGATGAACAAGGATCTTATACTGTATTTGGCTTTTCATAAGACTTTCTGCTATAGCTACTGAAGGAAAGATTGCATACTAATGTGAAACTACAGCGGTAAAATTATTCTACTGCTGCCAGAAATAATCATGGGTTAGTAGTGCTCTGTTTTCATTAATGTAATTAATCACTGTTAGTGACTAGATCTCCTGCTGGTGTAAATCACAAGTTCCACTAATGAAGTCATTACAGTGAGACACAATTTTAACCAAAAAAGTGATAAATTATGGAAAAAAATCAGAGTGGGAAGTAGTAATTTTTCATCGTTTGGTTTCTTGAGACTAAGATGAGGTACTTTTTTCTAAGAGTTGTCTTAGTCAAATAAGTGATGGAGTTTGTGGAAATATTTGGAAGAGATCTGGTGGCTTCAGTTACACTAACTACATGATCTAGCGAGCTGTTCTCACCTTGAAATCTATGCATAGTTGTCTCATGTATAATACAGTGAGGCCAGAATCCAATTCTTTCTATTGTTAGAAATTAAGGTTTATTTGAATTGCCATAACATTTCTTTTCTCTCTTTTTTTTTTTTTTTTTTAACAGGAAGACCATTGGAGTTTTCTGTTGCGGACCAAACAAAATCTCTAAGATACTTCATAAACTGAGCAACAGCAGCAACTCTTATGGGACAAGGTTTGAGTATAATAAAGAATCCTTCAGCTGAAAATCTGTTGGACTAGCAAGACTCTTTAGAAGATAAAAGTGCAATTTTTTATTTTTACAACTTAAAAGTTCACCTGTGGTTTAAACAGAAATGTACCAAAGAGTAGTACAGATTTTCTTATTTATGACTATTTAAGAGTTTGGAAAATGATGGATGTGGCGGTATACCAACAAATAATAAGTGTTTATGCTCAAACCCAAATATACTTGCACAATATTTGTGGCAGCAATGATTCTTTGGAGTTGTTTCTTTTAATTAAAAAGTACAGAAGCTCGTAAGAGACACAGTTGCTTTAAACGTTGATGGGAGAAGAATCTGTGGAATGTTTGAACTTCTTCCACTTCCGTCCTCTGAAGCTGGATCAGTAAAACAAACCCCAGGTTAATCCAAATGACAAAACATATATTATATTATAAAGACTATTCCTTTTGTTGGTATACAGATCTCATGGCTTTAGGTTGGGAAAACTCCATATTAAAGATTTTATACATTGCAGAATTGAGATTTTGTATTTATAATATAAAGTGTTAGTCTCACTAGTCTACTTCTGTAATGGATGTGAATATTTCTACCCTGAATGGAAGAGAGGGTGGAATATGGGGAAAGCTGTAAGTTAACCTATGGAAAAGTGAGCACAACTGTGTAGCACCTGTGGGCAGACTCCACCGAGATGTAAATCAAGCCTTTTGGCAAGCAAAAAGCTTGTTGTGGAGAATTGTCTATCTTACATTGATTCAGCAGTCTGTGAATTTGCAAAATAAGTGTGATTTATGCGCCCAGAAAGAGGGCTCAAGAAAAGTGATTAAGGGGAGCAGACAGAATGTGGTGTTTCATTGTGCCACTCGGGGAAGTTGTGCTCACTCTGCACTCACATACTCTGAATGCCAAATACTTCAAGCATTCAGATGCTCCTACTGATTATTTTACAATGTGGTAGGTTGAAATCCAATTTTAGAGATCTCAGAATATGTTTGCTTGACTGTGGTCCTTTGAGTACCTTCCCTGGAGTCACACTTGTTTGCACTGATGTCACTGAAAGCAGGATCAGTCCAGGAGTAAGAACGTTGGCCTCGTTACTGTGACTTTTGGCTTCATGTGTGCAGATAGAAACCTTACGGGAGCTGTAGTGTGCTTTTTGTATGTTCTAAAGGGGGGGATCTGAAGCACCCAAATTTAAACTCTCCTTCCCTTCTCCTCCACCATTGTTTTCCACTCTGCTCAGAGTTGCCATGGAAGGGCTAGAAGTTGAGACTTTATCACTTTTTGGTTCTGTGGAGCAACATTTTTATTTTTTTTTGTCCATCCGATAGTCTGTCCAACTTCCTTTATTTCTTCTTTACTGCCTTTTTCCTTATTTTGCAGAGAAGGTGGCATTACAGCAGGTCAGACACATTGCTGGCATAAATAGGTATCTTTCTAATGCATCTTTATAGAGCAGCATCACTTGACAGAGGCTGAAAACCTGCCCCTTAATCTCCAGCAGAAGCTTGAGAGCGATACCCTGTAGTGTTTGCAGCACATATAGACATAAGATGGCTCAGCATCTCTCTAGGTCTGTGGTTCCCCTGCATTTAGCATGGTGCACATGATTTGGTTGACATCTTTCCAATGAAGACCTTTTTCATCTTAGTAGGAAAGACACTGATTTTCAGCTTGCAAGACATACTTTGCGCAGGGGTCTACAAGTATCAGCATCAGTGTTCAGAAGGAAATATTTTTCTAGTAGGTGGTGTATAGGCGTGTTGTATGTGTAACTAGTGAAAATGAGTTGGGTCTTTGCCTTGGCAACTTCTGCTCAGGTGTTGCCCTCACTGGAGCAGCAGGGTGGAGGTGCAGCAGTGGAGCCACATGGGGATATGTTCCACAGTGTCTGGACTTTGCACTGAAGTTTTTACTTCTGGCTCTGCCTAATTTGGAATTCAGAGGTTTCAGAGGGAAATATAATAGCCAGGGATGGACATATTCCTACTGATGAGAATTCTCAAAGTAGCCTAGAGGAGAGAAGCCAAAATAGAAATGCAGTGTGAGATGGAAGCCTACACTGCAGCTACTGTGTTTGTTTTTGTTTTTTTTTTTGAGACTGGAAGGATCATTAATTTCCTATTGGATCTCATTCATTCATCACTGTAAAACTGAAGGTATGCAGCAAAGGCTTAGATCTTTTTTAATCATTAAGATTTATTTCTAATACTGTATGCATAGGTTTTGTAGTAAACCTAACACTGATGGCAAAATGTTGGGTATTGCTGATACTGCAGGCTTTTTTGTTTGCTGGCAGTTAGCTTAAAGCATTGAAATCATGACTGCATCTTTTAACCATAGCCAAACAGTGATCTTTTTCCTTTTATTTTAGTATCTGGTATCTGATAGTTTTTAAATACAGTTTAGAGTCATCTAATCACAGTGTTGTTTGTGGTTTGCATCTCCTCTCTGATAGATATCGGTTCCATAACCGTATAATGAGCAGCTAGTTTTGTAGTTAAGTCTGTGCTAAAACAGATTATATTTTCTGGCTCAGCTCCTATATAGGTAGTGCTTTAAAACAGTCATACAGGTACTGTGCTCTTGTTCTGCATTGGAGTGGGAGATGACACTGCGTGTGGGCATGTTAAATGCCTTTGATACATTAGGCAGTGCTGTCAGAGCAAGATAGAAGCAGAGCCAGGGTCTCCTTTCTGCCTTTGTCCTGTACCAACTTCAGCTGACCGACTCGTAAATCAGGCTTGGGACTGTCTGCCTTTCTGAAAAGCCGTGAGGCTTAATTAATGTTTTGAGATGACTTCAGTGCACTTGCAGAAAAAAAGATCCAATTGCTATGCAACTGTATTTATGCTTTATTTTCTGTAAACCTTTCTAGTGCTGGTACAAGTAATTGCTAGACCAGATGAAGGTGAGTTTGGAGAAAGCACAAAAGCCTCAGTTGCTTTTTTCTTTCTTGTGAGCAATGCTTTTTAGGGCAGCAAGATGTTTAGGTGTTAGTGACTGTGACTTGACTTCAGGAGTGGTAGATGTTATGATAAACACATCTTTCTACAGGCTGCATTGTCCTTGCTGCTTCCGAGCGTGTCTCCAGCTTGCAAAACTGAGCCAAACCTCTTTTAAACTCCATAGCTCTTTTATCTGTAAGCCAAGCATACATAAAAATGCAGCTCGGTGCCAGAAAAGTAAGTGAAGGTTGACAGCACTTAATTCCACATTTACTAATCAACCAGATTTACATAACTGAACATCTCTTTACCCTTTAAATTGAGTCCTCTGAGTCTGTTGTAAGTGTCCTGCTGGCAGGGTAAGGATCCCACCACGTGTTTTGCCACTTCTCCCTCAGTCTGTCACAAAACTGCAGACCCCTCAGTATTTGCTCAGCAGGAGCTGTGTATTTTAGTCATCATAGATGTTTTGGGACTTTTCATTAAACCAGGAGTGTTTTCATGCCATGATGGAAACCAAGCCCTTTCCCTGTAATGGGAATCCAGCCCTCATACAGCAGGGTGAGACTCAGGGCTTCACACAGCTAACTGCTGGGTTCATCAGATTAGCTTGAAACCCCAATTCCCATAGCACTGAGATTGCCTGTGTGAGTAAACGTTCACTGCCATACCAAGAGACCACAGAGGTGAGCCCTGATGGAGCTTGGGAAGGCCTGATGAGGAAGGACCTTCACTTCTGAAGCCTGCAGGACAGCCTGTCCCTCCATGGTGATTATACCAGCCCTGAGTTTGGAGCTACACTTCACTATTTCAGAATACGATACTTAACAGCATTGGAGTTCTTCCTTGGTCTTTTATCTACACTCCTAAAGAGAAGACTGAAAGGAGTATGAGAGAGGACAACATAGACCCTTGAACCTGGCCTGGAGAGAGGACACCAGCATGTACCACAGATGCTTTGCCGGTGACTGAACTGCTTAGGGTAGAAATTTTAACCCAAATCCATTTTTCTGCAAAATGCTGATTTGCCACAACAGACTAGGGGACAGCTGCTGTAAAGGGAAAAGAGATAAACTCTCTCTGTTGAAGACTTCTGCCCACAGAAGCCTGCTGTGAAGGTGTGTATGAAAGCACTGCACACAGTCACCTTCCACTGCCCCTCGACCGCGGGCATACTCCTGCAGCACTCAGCCCCCATCCTTTCCTTTGGCCACAGATCTTCACCTATCTGGTTAGCAGATGTGCCTGCAGATGAGAGGAGTGCTACTTAGACTGGCAGCCATGCACAGCCTGATTTAAGCACTGGGCAACCTGTGAGCACACTTTGCAGCCAGGGCAAGCAAGCGCAGAGTTGTCCCTTTGCTTCTAATGATTCTAGCACATAAGTGGGAAAGTGATCTGGAGCTGACCGAGAAGGGGCAGACAATACAAGTGTCAGACCAGCTGTGTTGGGAACCGTAATTCAGCTATAACAGCCTAACAGAGCAGAGGAGTAATGGTTTAGTAAGAGATTGCTTTTAGAACAGCAGCCTAGAAGAAAAGCCTCATCTCAAGGTGTATCAGGTTATAGTTACAAACTCCAAGACATTGCTTGGAGAGGCAGGCAGGAGGCTAGCTAGTCATTGCCTATAGCTGTTCAAGTCCCATAGGTCAGAGAAGAGACGTAGTTATTAAAATGCAATGTTTACCTGTTTAAAAAATAAAAGGGCTTCTAGGGAGATTAATTTTCCCTTCAGCCTGGCAAGCATTTTATAAAAGTGCCAGTGTGATTTAAGACAGGATGGATCTGTTTTTCTATGGATTATGTATTTGATTTGTCTGCAATTTTCCCACCCCTCACAAATGAAACCAGGTTTTATTCTTTTAACAAAAAGGATTTAACAGCAAGGTTTAATCAAAGTGCCACTGGTGCTGAACTGAGATTTTTTTGTAATGAATGTACGTTTCTCAGGGAAATATATAATACAGCTGATGACTCAATTGTGAATGGTAATTTGGGCTTTGCATCGTCTCGGCTGCTGTTGTATGTCACTAAGGCCATTATAGTGATGCACTGGTGAAACACGTGGAGCTGAAATGAGGCTCTTCTTTCCCATAAAGAGCCTGATATTTAGTGCCTATACTATGCATAGTAAATCCCAGAAACTCTGGAATTTCCTTCGTAGGTACAATTGATTAATTAGCCAAGATATTTTAAGGTTGAACCCTGAGTCATCTGCTGGACAGGCAGGCATGTATTACAAATGCTCTTGCACAAAGGTGTTGAGCAGCAAATGTTGCTCCTTAAAGGGCTGGTTGAGTATTTGTGAAGGTTTAATACCTTCTAGTTGTATCACCCATGTTGTAAGAGGGATGGGATCTGTTTTGGTGCCACAGAATGCTGTACACTTCCTCTGATGTTATGAATAACTCCAAACTTGCAGTAGGTACTCAAGGTTTGCTGTGCCTGAAGTGTTATATTCTCTAGAAGGATCATATTTGTAAAAGTCAGCTCCTGGAAGTGTACTAACAGCTGTGGATCTGTCCCATTTGTGAAGAGACGTGGAGAGAAAGCTGGAGAAAGCCACCCATCCCAATTGTAGACTGTGTCTTAACAAAGCTATTGGATTTCTGAGGATGTCAGACCTTGCAAAAAACATACACATTCTGTCTGCTTCTTCCTGGCAAAGTCTACCTATCCCACAGTCTAAAATGTGCATTTTCTTCCTAATGATCTGTACTGGTACACCAGGAGGGGGAAGCCAAGACTAGCTCCTGAAGCTCTAGGTAAACTGCTGTCAGCTGAAGAGCATCTAAGGAGGACAGGAGAGCATGATCCATGCCAGCAATGAAAAGGATGAAATGTTTCAAACCTGGGAGCAAAGGGGAGTTAGGTGTTTTCCCTGACTCCTCAACTCTAGAAATTACAAGCAAGCCCCGTTGTCTGAATGTGGATACAAAATCTCCCTGGGGTTTGAGAACTAATGTGTGTAAAGACATTGCTTTTCTCTGCACAACTTGGTGCTAAAGATAAGAAAAGAGTACATTTTAGCAATCACCTTGGAAATAAGGAATTTGAAATAACCCCATCATTGACTCTTTCTAGTTAAACTGTTTTCTAAAAAAACATATCTACTTCTGCTGTGCAGCTTTGGAGTGGAGTATGGCTTTACCTGCTAATTCCTCTTCACCAAATACAGGAGCATATAGTCTTCTGTGCTAGCTATAAGTCGCTTTGACAGTTGACTAAATAAATCCCGTGTTCATTGCTGCTGACCCTAGGTAAGGACAGCCTTGAGGATGAGAAGCAGTGTTACATAAATGTCTAGTAGACATAGCAACACTGAGAGGAGGGATGCTGCTGCATTGCTTTTGGTGCTCCAGTCACACATTAAAATTCTGTCATTGCAAGGTCACGTTGCTCATCCCATATTCTACAACCCTGGGGAAGAAATTTGGGTAAGAGGTGGGGGAGGAAAAGCAAAAACTTCCTCATTGTGCTGTAACCAAGAATATATTCATCGACAGAAGGGCATTTCTTTTGATTTCAAAAGAGCATGCCATTTCTGTTTCAGGGATAACAAATTCTTTCCTGGTGCTGCGTACTGGTGTTTTCATGTTAGAAATGTGACACAGTGATAACGGGTTGCTTTTGAATTGAGCAAATAACGCCTCCGAGCCTGTTCTTCTCCCTTTAATAATCTGAGAGGAATGCAAAATACCAGAGAGCATGTAGAGTGGACTGTGTCCTGAGCTGCACTCAGTGCAGCCTGGTTAGGAATGCTGCACAGCAACTCTGCAAGCTGCTGGGAAGAGGCAAGGTTTAATGCAAAGAGGGAAACAACTGTTTTGAGGAGAAACACAGCAGTGATACAGGATTTGTAGTCAGAAGCAGGCCATGCCACAATATTGGCCATCACGTCTTTGAATGGTGCTGAGTCAGAGCTTATCCTAAAGGTACATTTGTCATCAGGGGAAGTCAAGAGCTCTCAGACTGGATCTACAGTGTGAGATGAAAGCAGGTTTACAAGCAGCCAGGTGAGCCACCTGTGTGCACTTTCCAGCTTGGAGCTAAGGCCTGTCGTATCTGAGGGCGATTTGTGTAAGAGGATGAACTGGTCTGGCTCAAGTGTGGCCTGAGTTGTGTGGTTAGCTGAGGTAATGGACATGCCCTTTGTATTTCTGTAGCTTTGTAGAAGCACATTGTTCAGGGACTGGGGAGCAGGATATGTTATTGTACCTCACTAGGTGTTAGATGCTTAAGTCTGTACTGTCCATAACAATTAATCACCAATTAGAGGGGTGAACATCAGCTTTCGCTGACAACTGAATATAACCTGACCATATTTGCACTAGTGTTCTTGAGGTATAAATGGCAAAATCTCTGCAGAGAAGGTAAAAGTGCTGTGTTTTATTGTGTCAGAACAACATAAATAACTGTTACAAAGTATTGGATAAGAATATGAAGATTCACCTATGACATTATTCTTTTTGATTGCTTAAGCACTTGTAACTCTTTGGTGTATGCTTTTTGAGGCAAACATAATGTCCCCAAGCAGAGCTTAAAAACATGTCTATGATGCAACTTGGCAAAGGGTCTCCACCTGATAGTGAAATATCACTGTTGGAGCTGGATGCACTGGTGCTTTCATTAATCTCAGTCTACTCCCTCTCTTGGAAGATAAGAGGGAGCTGAGCTTTCATACCCATCTATTTCTCTCTGCAAACCCTCAGCCTTCATCTAGAGATGTGCTCTAACCTTTGGATCACTGGAAACATTCTCATCCATGTGTCTCATAGCATTCTTTTGTGCTCTTCCTCCCTCCATACCAGATGTTGCATCAAGAGGCTTCTCCCACTCTCTGCTCCCCTGAACTCAGCAAAGTGCCACACTGGGAAATGCAGAGGTCCTCAATTTTAATCATAGCATCCACCAGCCTTTATAACATTCCTAATGTACACAAACCAGTAATCACTTTGATTTGCTTTAGGAAAGTGATGGGTTGCAGCATCCTAGTCCTGGAGGTGCTTTTTAGAATGAGAGAAGGGGCAGTGCCATAGGACAGCTGTATAGAAAATGGGGAAAACTCATAATAACAAAGATGATGTCATCTTCTGAATCAGGGATTTGGTTTTGTGGAAGTCAGATCTTTTGTGGCCATGGGTGAAGTTCAGTTGTATTTCTGCTTTCACACATAGGCTTTTCAGGACAGTGGGCAGTGATAGAAAGGGCTGCTTTTTGCAGTTACATACTCTATTTCCATGCAGCCCCTGGTTTATCAAGTGCATTTAAATTCCTCTTTTCGCTGATTAAATATTTCCTCGCCTGGTTTCTTTGCTTCAGGGAGCTTGAGAGCTAATTGTTTATAAAGGGGAAGAAGAAGGATTGTGCTGTTAAGCAGACAACTCCCAACACATATGTTCTGCTCTGCAGCTTTGAAAAGGAGGCAGTGATGCTGCTGCGGCTGCAGAAGAGCAGAGCTTTCACTGAGATTCAGATGTGATCAAAACCCTCTTCCAGGATACATATATTGATGAAGCTCTAGGCTTATTAATTAGTTATTTTTTTTTCCTGAAAGAAGTAGCCTTAGCCCATATGTGGCAGGTTGTGAAACCCTTAACTCCACTGAGTTTTTCTCTCCCTGTGTTCCTTCTAATTACTTGCAAGAGCAAATTTAAATACATTTGGGTAGTTGAGGAAAAAAAGTCATAATTATGACACTTTTACAGATGTCCAAATAAGATACTTTGACTGGGCCAGCTATATCAGCTCCATAACATGCATGTGTGTGGTTTTTCTTCTTTTTTTTTTTGTTTTTCACATTCTGTGGTTTCATGTTGTTTATATAAACAGTTTTTCAGAACAAGAAAAAGCAGAACAATCAAACCCAAACATCTTTATATTTGAGAGATGTTAGCACATCCAAAACATGTGTGTTTTTAAAAAATTCTTTCAAGGTGCTTAAAAGCAGAGTGGAAACCAGCTGGGAAAAAAATATTTTTTTTCTAATGGCAAAGCATTCTTGGGATTTTCTTTTTTTTTTTTCCAACCTTCATTAACGAAAAGTACTTTTTAAAGTAAGCAATATGACCATAGGTTGAGCTTGGACAAGTATCACCCCTTTAAAGCAAAGCATCTCTCTGGGGTCATGTCATCTGAACCTCCAAGGCAACATGCAGACTTTGTGTTGCTTCATAACTTGAGCCCAGAGGTGGAGCCAGTAGCATGGAGCTCAATGGACTCTTGGCCACACACCAGTCCTCCCACGGGAGATCTGTGTGTACTGAGGGCAGGGTGCATGCTGGGCATTTTTAGTCACAGCTTGTGTTACCTCACAGTGGTTTCTGAGGTGGTGAGGATATAGAATTAGGAATCATCTTAGAAAGGAAGAAGGCAAATGAACTGTATTTATTTCACTTTGGATAGTTGTTTGGGGCTGATAAGCCATAAGAAAGTTTGCCATGGTAAATGTCCAAGAACTGGGCATACCAGGCCCAAGAACTGCATACGAGCATGAGTATTCTCAAAAGACCTTAGCCTGTGATCCTGCTAGTCAAAAGACTTCTTTGAGCTGGAGTCAGAAAATAATTAAACAAAATCTATTATTTTTTATTAAATTGTTCAAGAAAATTTGGAAAAAGCAAGGAACTAAGTTCAACTTTCCAATTTTTTTCTTTTAAGAAATAAGCCTTGGTAGTAATTCTTTCCAGTTAACATGTGTAGTGACAGAAAAAAAATAATGTCCTGTGTTTTCTGTAGTTGCAGGTCTTCACAATTTCACCTCTGACTACATTCTTCCGTCACTCTTCCCTGTCCCAAAAAAAAAAGACCAGAAAATTTGTTCTGAATTTCAATTCTGTAATTATATTTTTTTTTTTTCTGTTAGCATCAAAATACAAATAATGCAATAAAAAGAAGGGCAGCATTTATTTTTTATCTCTACACAATGTGCAAGGTAACAGTTTTGGAAAGTGCTAGAATAAATATCCATAATTTTCATTACTCAATATTCTTTTCAGAGTTGCCTGTTTACATTAATGTAATTTCAGTGTGTTCTTCTGTTTTTATCAATCAGGATTTGGTACAATTCTTGAAGAAAAATAACTGCTTAGTTTCAAAGTGGAACAGAAAACAAAATTTTGTCCTGAACTTTCTTTTTTTTTTTTTTTTTATTTTTTCCCCCCAGGCTTAACTTTAAGAGAAAGAATAGTACTTAGTGAGTTTATGCCCATAACAAGTCATACTTCTGTCACATGGAACAGCCCATTTTGTAGCTTCAGTGTGCTACCCCCCAACACACCAGAGGAACTATGTTTTACTGGCTTAAAGACTTAAATAGGTCACTGTTGTAACTACATGCCTCCTAAACCTTTGGAGTAAGCAATAAGCTTTTCAGCTCTGCTAGTTCCCATCAAATGAAGCAAAGCTTTTACCAGTTAGCCGTATAATAAGGCAGAACTAGAAAAGTGATCATGAAAAAGGCTCTGTGGGTTTTTTGTTCTCTCTCTTTTTCCTGTATCCTTTGTGGTTTTTATCATCTTCCCTTTTTCCTGAGTCATGTGCAGAAACCTTTTCTATAGTGTCCCTTTCTTAGTCAGACAGTGTGGTGAGGGTAGATGCAACCCGCTGGCTAAAAAGGGGATCAGATAGGAGGAAATCCTGGGCTTTATCCCATGGT
>NW_008582413.1:0-8356 GCF_000691845.1 Merops nubicus | reverse complement strand
CCTACACATCAGTCACTCTGCTTAGGATTTTCAGAGTGACATGAATTCAAGTTCACTGAGGTTTTGATATCCAACTGCATTAAGCTTCTTCCTAAAATCCCATGTTCTTTTTGCCCGCCTGTAGGATGGGGACATTCCCAGCTGAAAAAAGTTTTATGGAGTTGTCTGGCAAATAGTCCTTCATTTCAGATTTGTTTAGTTAAATTGCAAAATCCTGTTTGCATTACAGAAAGCATATTTCTTTCCAAAAATACTAGACTTAATTAGCCATTTTATCTCAATGATCATCCTGACAAGTAAATTATTTAGCTGCTGAGTTCTGTTGCTGTTCAGATGTTATTTTTACATTCTGTTATATTAGCAGGACACCGTAACTTGAGTTTATGTCATTTATTGTGTTTGACAGAGCACCATACTTTTATTCATAATGTAATTATGGCACCGTACTCTCAAGGTATTTACTTTACTGGAAACTTCATGACTTTGGAATAAACAACCATTCCAAGACTGAGCAAAATGTGGTTGAGTTGCTGTTTGTGACCTGCTTTTAATTAATGACATATTGCTTTAATCATGAAAGCATTGTGTATGTGCATATGTGCATATGTATTGCTCCTGGCAGGGGAGGCTGGGATTTCAGTGCTTACACAGAGGCTCTAAAACTGAGATGCTGAAACATTCACACAAGGTTGGCAGATACACTACAGGAGACCCTGGATCCTCTGAAACGTTATCAGGAAGCCAAGTAAGATATCCAAAGTACCAAAATTATACTAGGCTTCCTTGTTTAGCCACCAAGAGTAATTTTCTAGCTTAATACACTAGGCACACCTTACTTCACACGCCACCTCATAAATCCAAACCATTTGAAATGAAGGACTGTGCCCAATATATTCATTTTATAATTTTGAGTATGAGGCCATCTCTGAAGCAGAGTAAATTTTTCTCATTCTCATATATGGGCATCCCACCATGGGATCTTAGGATGAGCAGTTCCCTGTGCTCTGTGTGTCTTTGTTTAGAGCAAAGTGGGAACAGAAAAGAGCACTTGCCTGACCCTGATCCACCAAAACCAATGATGAACAAAGTTCCTTCCCATACCAGAAGTGTCTAGAAATCCTTCCCACTTAAGAGGAGCACCTGAGAGCCTGATTGATTGAATTGTGATCTGGGCATTTGCTTTAGTCTGCTCAGCCTGGTAAAGTTCACAGTGTGTTTTATTTGAAGCCCCTGCTCAACCATACTGCTTTTGATAAATCTTGATGGAGAGCTGTTGTTTTATTATGGTCTTCAAGACACTGCTGATTCTACAGCAAATCTGAAACAATTGTCTTAAAACACATAATCCACTTCCCAGTAATGTGGCTGGGGTCTTTCTTGTGTACTGCAGACCAGAGCACCCACTCAGTCTTTCTGCAAGACATTGAATGGCCTGGTAGCTGTCCACCTAATCATTTCTGCATTTGGCAGGGTTGTGGGTTGTCTTTAAAATTACAAATGAAACATGGGTTAATATAAGAGAGGAGAATTCTCTGAGATTTTTTAGAATTGCTGTCAAGTGTTCTCATTAATTATTTATCCTTGAGAATTAAGGATGAACAATTAAACTGCATAAATTAATTTCAAGGTTATATTTTTTACTTTCTCATTCCAGAGTGGTGTTGATATTAAGGTGGCAAAAGGTAACATCCCTCTGGAATGAGGAGTTTAACTGCAGCAAAAAAAAAAACCCTGTATATTCCTTCTCATTTATTTTTAGCCATTAGGTTAAAAACATGCAGAGAAAGTTAACTTCTGCACTGCAGAGAAGTTCCAGGACTGTGTAGATGTAAAAGGTGTTTATTTATACTTAGTGCAGGCTCAGTGACACACTGGGCAGAGCTATCAGAGGAAAAATCGGTATTTTAAAATATTTTTGTGATATTTTTCATTAAGAAGAATATCCTTTCCCTATGCCAAGTAGTAAGTTTTGGCAAAATGTGTTTTGACACATGAACTTTTATTCTTTTTTTTTTTTTGTCTGATATTTGGAGAGATTTTATAGGAAGCAATACATTTCACAAATACATTTCATCAAGAGGGAACTCTCAGTGTTTGTACATGAAGAGTAGGGGAAGGGGAGCACAAAAATCGGCACGGCTTTTTATTTTGACAAAACCTGGCTAAAAATGCTGAAGCAAATAAAGTGACACTGGGGAGCAAGAGAAGTATTGCAGTCTGCTGTTTTCCTAGCAGACAAGAAAAACTGTGCTTCCCTCTCCCCATTTCAGTGGTATGTAGACATCATTGATGATGATAAATTCCTGATAGCAATGTGAGCGGAAGGGTGGGCAGCAGCAGGCTCCTGCTAACAGATGAGCCTTTCTAGAGAGAACAGCAGCCGTGGGCTGAGCAGCAGCTGTCTGCCCAATCCAGGCACCAACCTCTCATGAATTTCAGTTATTTAATGAACCAAATCTCCTTAAATAAATGAACACCTTTCTCACATAATCAGCGGGGAGATGTGGAAGCCTTTGAAGATCTGCAGGGAGATCTGATTCACCTGACTTGGAATTTTGCATTTCAGCATACAATATCTGCTTTAAAAGTTCTTTTCCTTCCATTGATGTTATAGGAAACATACTCATCATTTGGAGAACACAGGACATTATGGGCTGCAAAGGGGGGTGCAGGTGTAGATGTAAACAGGGTCCCCTTGAATATCTCACCCAGAGAACCACCTGAAAAAGCAGTCTGTGTTAAAAAATTGAGACTAGGAGGTGCACACATAGGTGGAACCCTACCTGCTCCTGATTTGCAGTTCTGGGGTAAAAGGGATTGGTGGGCCATTGCTGGTCCCACCAGCCTCCTGAAATCTGGGAAGCAGCCATGCAATCCAGTTAGATCTTTGTTCACTGCAGGGAACCTGATGCTTAACTTTAAATGTGCCTTAAAGCATATTACAGTCACATGGATGTTACAGGAGGGCCAAAGAGTGGCACACTGGTATAATTTCTAATCCATGCAACTTGTTTTTTTTTTTTTTTTCTCCTGAAAACCCATCATTATTTTTTGTACCCAAAATGACTTAAAATAATCTGCATTTTTCATCTGTTTCCCTTTTCCAACTCCTTCGAAATTTAATTCTCGTGAACTTAATGGCTCCATGATTTATCATTACTCTTTCTGGTGTCTTGTTTAGCATATGTGAAAGCATTACACTGAGTTTAATAACAGTGCAGTTCCTAATCTGAAATTGTGCATTGTGGGCTGATGACTGATAATCTGAATAACTAAGAATTTGTCCCATCTCCATCTCTAAAATAATTGTTCTGGTTTTCCTGAAAATTAATTTTGTTATCCCAAAGTTTCTGGTCTTTCTACCAATTAATTTTCTAAACGAGCCTTTGTCTAACATTTTACAGTAGTATGTCTCCTTGTAGGAGTATGTCACCTTCATGGTGACTGCAGTGATTCCCCAGTCTCTCATCTGTACCCAGATCTCTAAATACAATTTCTAAAGTGACAGCCTCCCTGCAGACATCCCTGTGGTGTGCTGCAGTGCCATGGCTCCTAGGATGAGACAAAAGGCCATAATTTTAAAGTCTTGGTGTCTAGACTTCTGGATTTAAGCATATTTGTTGCACTGAAAGGGAAAAGCCTTTCTGACTAGAAGTGATCTGATTTTCCAAAGTGACAAGCAGCTTTTCTGATAGCAGTAGGGAAGACAGAAATGCCTCATTTTCATTTAGGCTCTCAAATGAGAATTGTCAAGAACCTGATTCTCCCTGAATGCTAATAGGAGGTTGATGCTTTGAAAGTCAACTGTCTGGATTAAATAACTGGGACAGACTATAGAATTAAAAAACTAAAAGAAATTTTAAAGTGACATTTCAAGTCCATGATGGTGTGAAAGAAGATATGGAGCCTGGATTCTCTGGTGGTCTGCCACATGGCAGTGTGGCATTTTAATTGGCAAGATCAAAGGTAAAACAAATTGCTGCTGTTCTGACTTGGTAAATCATATATTCACTTGGTCTTGATATAAATATCTGTAATGTCATCCAGACAAAAAGAGAGCTGGGGAAAGAATCCTTAGAGGGCTTTTCTACACACATATACTCACCTGTTATACTCACACAACTTTTATGACTATAATAAGATAACAGTTATATAGCAACTCTGTTGCCATAAGTATGTATTTTGCTATCAGCTAATGGCTGTAGCTCTGTCACTCTGAGTTGTGGGTTGTGCTTCAGTTAAAAAAATCAATAATCACACTTTCTCATAATTGTACCAATAAATTTTTCTGTATACAGATAATGTGATAATCTCTGTCATTTAATATTTCTCTAACAATGTATATATTTCATTCCATACAACCAGGTCTTCTGACAAATAAATCAGTCCATGGTAAACTTAGTAGAGCACTGTTAATGGACCAGTATTTTCCACCCTGCCAATCTCCCAGTAAATTTATAAGAAGACAGTCCTTCAAGTTATTTTTGCCAGATGTTCCTGACAATTTCAGCTCTTTGACAAAACAGTGTCATGTCCCACTGGGTGGGTGACGAGGGGAGTGAATCTTTACAATTTACAAAAGGACTATCCCTGCATGGCAGAGCCTCAGGGGCAGCAGAGTCATGACAATGACTCAGAGAAATAATGTAAAAACCAATTCATTGGTCCTTCTAAACAACAGTCAATAAACTTTGCAGATAAAGTGGTTTGCTATAGGTGTTATTTTCTTCCAATAACTGCTGTTGCTATGTGGAGCTTTTCCCGCCACAATGTTTGAGATGCACACACATTGAACCTTCTAGTCCCTTACAAATAGTCAGCAAGTTTTTGTCATGTTCTTGTCTTTTTATGAAGGGGCCACATACAAAGAACTTAATCTTTTAGTATTTCCCTAAGAAATTTTCTTCTGTGGTATGCATGGACTATTTATTTGCAATAGCTGGCACAAAGGAGAGAAGGTGAATAATGACATTAATGCCATACAAAAGCTCATCAGCATCAGTCATTGGTGGGGAAAAAACAAATCCTTTTATAAGGAGGGTTGTATTGGTATGCAAGACCAGGAAATCCTGGTGCATGGGTCTGCCCTAAGAGTTAAGAGGCTCTGCAGACTCCTTTCCTTTATTCACATTTATGGCACTTTTGTCCGAAGTGCTTAGCAAGATGTACAGCAGTTTGAAAATATAGCACAGTGAAATGGTGGTGCTTAATTTTTTCAAGCAAGAATTCAAACCAGAAACATTTTAACATTGTGATGTTAACATTGTTAAACGTGTGAAAATTTGTCCACAATATGTATTCGACCCGAAAATACCTTATTTGCTTATTATTGCCTGAGCATGTTTCTTTTACTGGAAAACAATGAGGAAAAACAAGGACATATTTTCATACATCCAAGTTCCATTAAAATCTGTATGAGACACTCAGCAACAGTGTAGGTACAACCTCGTGGGCTGTTTTGCATTACCATTGCTATACCAGCCTCAATAATGTGTGACAACCCCCCATTGAGCCCTCAAAGATCCCTTTTCTTGATGGCTCAAACAACACAGTTTGGGGTGATAGAAGTAAGGCTGAATCACGTTGTGTGAAGGGAGATGATCTGAAGTGCCAAGCCACAGCTGGCACCCAGAATTAATGTCTGTTGCTGGGCTCTTGTTTCAAAGGGGATTTTTGTCAGTATGCAGGGAAGGAACTAGTTGTGTTATGTATTTTACAAATCCAGTGGCTGTCCAGAACTTTGGCACCATGTGAATTCTGCATGTGTGATACTCTCAAGAGAAGGAGGTAACAGGCAGACTCCTGGGGAATTGTCCATATATAAAATGGGACATCAGAAAGCCTAATGGATGTAAGGTGGATATAGAAATAAGTTGGTTTTCTGTAGTTATAATAGCTACTTCATATCTAATTCAGAGCTTATTACAAAAATTACAGTAGAAGGCTGTTTTTAATGACAAGGTCTCACTGTTGCAAATTTTCAGTTCACTGTGGAGGTTGATTCAAAATGACTTGCACCCCTACACGTGTAAACACAGCTGGTGAATTACAGATTTAACTCAATGGAGGGGACAGTTGTTGAAAAACAAATTTGGGGAAAGTGTGGGTTGGAGAGCAGAATGAAAGGCTTAACAGCTGCTCATTGTCCTCTCTTGGCTAAATGTGACTTTTTACAGTCCAGGGAAGAAAGAGACCAGGCTGGAAAGTGAAAGCCTTCAGAGAGGTAACAGTCTCCTGCAAAGGCCAGAGTCACACCAAACTGAGTACATTATAATGAACCTGCCAGGTACCCTGTACAAGAATTCTGAACGTCAACCATAAGGTATTTTTGTTTCATTATGTGAAACAACATGGTGCTGATGCTACAAACACGTCTGGATGCTGGAGCTGGTGCTAGCAAGTACTTTCAGACAAGCCTCACTGCACTGCTCACTGGGGTCAGGGTTTATGTGATTGCAAGTTTTCCAGGAGCTAGATTTTATGGCACCAAGCACTGTAATGCCCCATTTTTGACTTTGGTCTGGTCAGAATGAACTTCCCAAGTGTGAACCAACTGCCTGATGACGATGGGAAGTTTCTTGTTTCAAGTCATCTTGGCCAGACAGAGGAAAAGGTAAAGGCAGGGTTGCATTTAAGCTCTGCCCACTCTGATTCAATGAGATTCCACGGTAAGCACAACCTCTTGGCATGACATTATTCCCAAGTTAAAAAAAAGTACATTATTCCCAAGGTAAAAAAAAAAAAAAAAAAAAAAGGCAGGAGCTCCAACTCCCATCTCAGGGAAGCATCTATGGAGAAAAGAGGCCCTTCAGCACTGAAACTAGAAATTTCATGTCACAGGAGCAAGCACAGCTGTGGACATGACCCTGAGAAATCAGAATATTTCCTGTCATTGCAGGGGAGGTGTGTCAAGAAAACATTTAGTGCTTCGGAAAGAGTTCTTTCCATCCTTCTGATCCATCCATAAACTAGATGACTGGTCCAGGCTAACATGCAGGCACCCCAAAAAGTCAATGGGAAGGATTAGGCATGTCTGCAGGACAATTTCTCCTGGCCCAGAATAGTCACTTTCAGATTAGTGTAGTCAATCCCCACCTGACAGCAATGTTCACTTCCCACTTCAGAGGAACCTAAACAGCTTCCTCACAAAAGAAGAGCAGTTGGGTTTTCATGTGCTGCAAGTCAGATACACTTCTGTAGAGTTTTAACTCCAAACTATCATCAGGCCAGCGATCTAAGCAGAAACAGCACAATGATGGAGAGAACCAGCATGTGTTTCTATCAGTTCTGTCCTAGTTACTAACATTAGCATATACTGTACTATTTATTCCCTGCCACAGATTATGCTGACTGTTTGAAACAGTGTGTTCTTTGTTCTCTTTCAAAGCAGACATGGTGTCCGGGTCATATGGTGAGTGGGAATTAAAGGGGAAAAATGCTTAGTGGTATGCCTACAAGTATGAAGGGGAAACAAATTCCCTTTCATCAGTTAGATCTCAGTTCTCTGTGATGAACCTTCTGGAGGAAGAAAACAAGCTGTTAGAGCCTCTGTTGAAGAAAAGGGAATGGAAAAATCTTGCCTGAGAATTGATAGATGATGTGAATAGAACGCAAAGAGACTTTCAGTAATAAGTCATACATTTGGTCACAAGGTATAAATTATGTATTCTGTGCTTTTGGGGAAGAAGAGACAATCAAGTGCTGGGAAAAAAAAAAAAAAAAAGGGTTTAGAAGATCTGATGAGCCAAAGGTCCACTTTTGTCCTTCCGTGCATGGTGAGTTGCCATGGCCAAGGGAAGGAAGCCCAGAGAACACTGGTGAAGATCTTCTGCAGAGAAGACACCAACAGCTGGGGAGTTGAATCAGAATTCAGTTGTGGGCCATGTCCTTTGCAAGGGGTGACATTTGATAAGATTACTTTGACTGAAATGAAATTGAAGCATTGTCACCAGGGAATATTGCAAAGGCTTATTTTAAACGTGATTAATATAGTTAGAATTATTCTATCAGAATAACTTTTCAAAGGATAACATCACTTTATTGACAGTGAAATGTTTTGCAGAAAGACTTTTTTTTTTTTAGCAAACCAGTGAAATACAGTTATCCTTCTGCCAGGTCATCCACCCAACCAGGGATGATGGCTTTGCTGGAGTCTCCCTCAGACTGCTGCAGCCATTCAGACTCTCAAAGCTGGATATTTGGAATTTTTAAGGTGCACATCTCCAACACATTCCTGTCATGTCCTGACTCCAGGACCTCAGGCCTCAGAAGTGTACCAGCTCCAGACTCCCACAGGAGATACCCCTCTGCCTGGGAAGCCTCTGGGAGCTTGTGGAATTTACATTTTCCCTTCATA